>NW_024383032.1:0-9153 GCF_016835505.1 Polypterus senegalus | reverse complement strand
GGTTTTGGGTTTTTAACGTAACAGGTTCTTTTTCTGAAATTATATTCCAAATAAAGTGTTTGTTGTGTACTTGTCCCTTTTTGTGAAAGTGTATATTTGATATTTGGACTAAAGTCTTTACAATTATACACTTCATGTCTATATTTTGTTGTTAGTACTAAAACATGGGAATAGTTTTTTAGGTATGAGTTCAACATTTCTGTCATCCCTACACTTACAGATCTTGTAGACACGGAACACACGTGAATGCATGCTTGCAAATATCTATTTTGTTAGCCTATGCAGTCTACCTGACTCTTGATAAACAAGGGACAAACAGTTGGGAGAGGTTTTTGCAGTTTCTCCGGTGGGGGGGATGGTATATCAGGCTGCTTGCTGCTTGGGATTATCAAACGCTTACAATACAAAAGTTGCTGAATGGAGAGGTGCTGAGCAAATTTAAGGTGGGCGGAATTACGGTTTTCTTGTAAGCTTTGGTAATTCAAGTGTTAGTGGGTTTCGTGGTTGCAGAAGTACATGGAAAACAAACTACCATCAATAATGTGGAAACTGTACGTAAGTACTACCTATTATTTTGTTATGTTATATCTAACCAGTGGAGGGAGACAGTGGCAGCTTTCTCAGTTAGACAAATGTCAGATTGCAGTTTCGACGCATGGTGTACAAGTGACACATAAAACTGAAATGAACTGATGATGCAGTATTTTTTTATCAAAGGAAAGCAATGCTGTCATTTACCTGAATATCATTACAAACAATATAATACACATAAGCTATGATGAAACAAAATTAAATGTCATTTTAGCACATGCAAGTTGCTTTCAGAATATGTTAGAAAGAATGACTAAAGATGGCATTATAACTTTGGTTATAATGGTGCGTTTTTAATCAAATCTCAGCCTCCGAATTACAGCTTTGATCGCCAAGGTAAGAAAGGTGGCGGTTTAGCAAACATTTACTCGAACCGGTTAAAGTGTATAGATGTTATTTTCGGTAAATTCAAGTCCTTTGAGGATCTTGCCATTGTTATTCACGGAGTTTCTCAGTTTCTAGTATTATCCGTGTAACTTTCATATTGATAACCAGTGTGACTTGAAAGTAAAAGAATTTATGAACCTCCTGGACTCTTTCAATTTGAGCCAGCACATTAGTCAGTCAACACACAAAGCAGGTCAAACATTAGAATTAGTGATTGAAAAGGACTAAAAGTTGATGTGAAGCAGATCATTGATCTATCAGACCATTTTCTCTACTATTTAATATAGAAATAATGATAGAAAATATTCATAAGAAGCATATTGTTAAAACGCCTTTAATTCATCAGCAGCTTCAAAATTTACAAACATTCTAGTGCTAACTACAATAGTGAGAATAATGTAAATAGTGAGGTGAACATTTTATACTAAGGTGAGAGCTGCTGCTGACATAGTTACTCCTGAAAAGATAGTTAAAAAATCTTCTAGCACTGTTATACCATGGAAGACCCAAGAGTGTCTGATCTAAAGAGAACATAGCGGAGAGCTGAGCATAAATGGAGAAAACTAACGATTATCCACTATGAGATACTGAAGGTTAAAATAACAGAATACAACAACATAGTCCGTCTTGAGAGGCGATGTTATTTCTCTAGAATTATAAATAAATGCTAGTAATCCCAGAGTCTTGTTCTCTGCAATTGATCATCTACTAAATCCAGGTCACTCAATGGAATGGCTCCAAAATACTTCCAGTGAAACTTGTGAGGCTTTGGCTGTATTTTTTAATCAAAAAATTCATGATATTAGAAATAATATAGTATATCATGCCTATACTGATTTTCTTAAACCCCGGTATTCCATTATAAACAAGTTAAATTATTTCACCAGAAAAGATTTACCCGATTTATATTAAATAATTTCTCAACTGAGACCTTCACCTGTGTCCCTGACCCAATACCAACAATTTTTTTTCAAAGAAGTATCAGGTGTGCTAATTAGTAAACATGTCATTAGATACGGGGGTCTTCCCAGACTGTCTTAAGACTGCTGTAGTTAAACCCCTGTTGAAGAAAAATAATCTTGACTCC
The DNA here is from genome assembly GCF_016835505.1 of Polypterus senegalus. Taxonomy (NCBI): domain Eukaryota; kingdom Metazoa; phylum Chordata; class Cladistia; order Polypteriformes; family Polypteridae; genus Polypterus; species Polypterus senegalus. The sequence continues at coordinate 7,088 of NW_024383032.1, read as the reverse complement.
TCTGCTTTTGAAAATTTTAGACCTATTTCTAACCTGCCTTTCTTAAGTAAAATTTTAGAGAAGGAAGTCATTATGCAGCTTAATGATCACCTCAATAAACTTGCCATTCTTGATAAGTTTCAGTCGGGTTTCAGAACAAATCACAGTATAGAAACTGCACTCGTAAAGTAGTAACGACTTGGGTAAAATGCAGACAGAGGCCGTTTATTTGTTCTCATCCTCTTAGATCTGCATTTGATACTATTGATCACAATATTCTTAGAATTAGCCTTAGTCAATGGGTGGGCCACCTGGCAGTGTAGAAAATTCTTTGTTAGTTGTGGTAATTATACTTCAAAGACACATGATATTCTATATAGTGTTCCCACAAGGCTCTATCCTGGGTCCACTGCTCTTTTCAATTTACATTCTTCTGTTAGGTCAGATTATCTCGGGGCATAACATGAGCTACCACAGCTATGCTGACGACACACAACTGTATTTATCAATAGCACCTGACAACCCCGACTCTCCTGATTCACTGACACAATGTCTCACTTGTGTTACTGAATGGATGAGAAGTAATTTTCTCAAAATAAATAAAGAGAAAACAGAAATTTTAGTGATTGGCAATAATGGATATACAGTAATGAGGTTATTAGAAATAAACTTGATACATTAGGTTTAAAACTCAAGAATTTGGAGGTAACTATTGACTCTGACCTGAATTTTAAATCACATATTAATCGGGATTACTAGGGCAGCATTTTTTCACTTAAGAAATATAGCAAAAGTTAGACCTCTTATAACATTGCAAGATGCTGAAAAATTAGTTCACGCTTTTGTTATCAGTCTAGATTACGTAACGCACCCTCTCGGACTACAAAAGACATCAACCGATTGCAACTAGTGCAGAATGAGCTGCTAAAATCTTATCTCGAAAAGAAAATCAGAGCACATCACCCCAGCTTTGATGTCACTACACTGGTTACCTGTGTCTGTTAGAATTAACTTTAAAATACTGCTGATGGTTTACAAAAACCTTACATAAAACTTGCTCCATCTTATATTTCAGAATGTCTTACACCTTACACCTCTGAATTGTAACCTTAGATCTTCAAATGAGTGTCTACTTAGAATTCCAAATGAAACACTTTGTAGGAAAAGACGGATCGCATTCCAGAACTCAACCTTTTGACAACTAAAGAAACAGAGCAAAATCATTTATAAATGAAGACATTATTACTATGAACATGGAGAGAATACAATACACTTAGCTAAAACAAATCTAATGGATTTATTTTTTCTTGGCAAGAAGTTAAGTTCACAATGCAATCCCAGCAATTACCAACATAAACTGAGACAAAATCATTGACCATAAAAATACAATGACTGGGTCCAATGTTCCATTCTAGTTTTACAAGAAACTAGAGGGTGGGAATTCTAACAAGAACAGTACCATTTGTAGCATCAGATGTAGTATTGGATCCTAAGGAGATATGTGATGGTCATGGGAGACTTATCTAACTGTAAAATGATTTTGATAAATGTTTATGCACCTAATGTTGATGATAAGGAATTTATACAAAATTTATTTGCATCCATTCCAATCTGAACACTATAAACTTATAATGGCGGGGACTTTATTTGAGTTCTAAATCCACTTTTAGAAAAGGGACTCTTCCACAGGGGAACGCAACTAATCAAAAGATAATTACAAAGTTTATAACTGATCAAACTTTATCAGATCCTGGAGTTTTAAACCCAAATTCAAGAACATATTCTTCTCTCACCAGTACATCATTGTATTTAAGGGATTGATTACTTTATAGATAAAACTTCTCAAGATTAAATCTTGTAAATATTATGTATTGTTATTTCAGACCATCCCTGGGATCTGTACTTGAAATACTTAAGCCCCATACATCACCCCAAGAGATGGCCTTCAATCGCTTCATTAGCTGACTAGAATTGTACTGAATTTATATCCAAAAATTGAATTCTTTCTAGAGACAAATACATCCCCTGAGATCTCTGCAGGAATATTTGGGGAAAACTTTGGCCTTCTTAAGAGACAATTACTATCTTTCCAAGAAATAAACCAAGTGAAGAAAGTAGCAGAGATAAAAAGCTAAATTACTAAAATAGATGAAGAAATCCAGACTACCAAGCAGACTCTACATAAGAGGAGGAGGTTACATTCAGAATTAAACCTCTTGACAACTAAAGAAACCCAACAACTAATTTACAAATCCAGACATCATTATTATGAACATGGAGAGAAAGCTAATAAGCTTTACCCAACAAATCCACAAGCAAGATGTACGCAACGCAATCCGGTAATTACTAACACGAACGGAGATAAAATCACCGAACACAAAAATATAATGTACACTTTTAGAGACATATAAATCCCTATATACTACTGAGTTTAAAGAAGACAATATACAATCTAATGCATTTCTGGATAAATTACAGATACCACAAATTGACGCTATTAGTGTGGAGGAGCTGATAAACCTCTGTCATTATCAGAATTACTGGATGCTATAAAGTCACTCCAAGGTGGAAAAGCAGCAGGCCCTGACGGCTACCCTGCAGAGTTTTACAAGAAATTCTCCGCTCAGTTTAGCCCCCCTCCTATTAGCAACATTTACAGAAGCCAGAGAAACCAATCTTTCCACAAACCTTTCGCAAGCACTAATCACTGTCTTCCCAAAACAAAATAAGGACTTATTACAATGTGCATCATACAGACCAATTTCATTTCTGAATAACGACGCTAAAATACTCTCTAAAATCATAGCTAAAAGATGGAGAAAGTGCTCCCCAGTAATATCACAAGACCAAACTGGATTTATTAGGGCCGACACTTGTCTCAATCTCGACGCCGTTTAATGTAATATACTCACCAACTAAATCAAACACCCAGAAATATTATTATCTTTGGGATGCAGAAAAGCATTACATGATTGAATGGAAATACCTTTTACTATTTTGGAGAAGTTTGGGTTTGGGTCTCAACATTTGTGCATGGATTAAATTACTGTATACTAACCCAGAAGCTTCAGTTTGCATCAAAAACATTTGCTCAGACTACTTTAAACTAGAACGTGGCACTAGAAAAGGGATCCCCTTTTGTCACCACTGTTGTTTGCAATTGCCATTGAACCACTGGCAATACATTGTCAAATACCGATCAGATAAAGGGATTAGCAGAGAAGGACTGGAACAGAAAATTCATATATGCAGATGACATGGTACTGTATATAGGGATCCAGAAAATTCTGTGCCTGCAGTCTTAGCAGCACTCACAGAATTTCAAAGCTCTCTGGTCTCAGAATTAATCTAAATAAAAGTGTACTCTTTCCGTGAATTCGCAAGCATATAATATTAGATTAGACACCCTTCCTTTTATCATTGCAGAACAGTTTAAAACCTCGGGAAAAACATCACAGTAAACATAAAGCTCTTATCAACAAAATTTCGGCCTGCATGGAAAATTAAACAAGACTTGCATAGATGGTCAACCCTTCATCTCACACTAGCTGGAAGAATTAACACTGTTAAGATGAATATTCTTCCCTAAGCTCCTTTTTTTTTTCAAAACATACCAATATACATTAATAAATCGTTCTTAGCAATTAGATTCAAAATAACCTCATTTATTTGGAATTCTAAACATCCACGCATCAAAAGAGCGACTCTACAAAGACAAAGGTGAAGGCTGCATGGCTCTACCTAACTTCCAGTTTTATTACTGGGCGGGAAATATCAGTCGATAAGAACCTGGACACAAATAGAAGAACATACACAGGCATGGACCAAAGAAGTAAAATCCTGCAGTACTTTTTGTATTCCTTGCTTTGTGCACCAATAAACACACGTTATCGCAATACACTAATAACCCAATTGTGCTCCACTACTTAGAATCTGGAACCAATGTAGAAAGATTTTAAGACGGAGAAGATTCTTTCTGTGGCACCCCTGCAAAAGAACCACCTCTTTCAACCCTCACAAACATGTGCAGTTTTAATATCTGGAAAAAAATTTGAATTAACTTGCTTAGGATCTTTATATAGACAACGCCCTTTTCATCCTATGAACAATTACAGTCCAAATTTAACATTACAGCTCAAATTTCTTTCACTATCTTCAAATCAGGAACTTTGTTAAACAGAACCTTCCAGATTTTCCCATCTTGCACCCTCATCCACGCTGGAAAATTTATTGCTCAATTTCAAGGGGTTAGGGCTCCATCTCACAATATATAAAATCCTTTTTTCAATCCCTTCCTTTCAAAGATCCAAGAGGACACTGGGAAAAAAGATTTTCAATTAAAATATCAGAAAAGGAGTGGAAAGTAGCAATGCAGAGAATTCACTCGAGCTCCATATGTCAAAGCATACAATTATACAACCAAAATTATATATCGAGCAAAATCTGTCTCGACTAAAACTTCCAAAATGTTTCCAGGAATGATCCAACCTGTGAACGCTGCAAATTAGCTCCAGCCTCACTAGGTCACATGTTCTGGGCCTGCCCAAATTAACATTATTCTGGACAAAAATTTTTAATTACCTCTCAGACAGTCTTGGACTACAATCCCCCCTAACCCATTAACAGCTGTGTTTGAGGTTCTTCCAGAGGGTCTTAAAGTGGGGAAAGACAAACAAATTGTATTGCATTCACTACACTTTTGGCACGCAGACTTATTCTGATAAACTGGAAGAACCCAAACTCCCTCCTTTAAGTCAGTGGAAACTGATGTTTATATTATTTAAAATTGGAAAAATCAAATACTCAGTTAGAGGATCTTGCAGACTTTTTTCAAAACATGGCAGGATCTAATCAGTAATATTTTGAAATGATTTTATAAAGCACAGAGAATTTGTTGATTTAGGTATTTTTAAAAGCCTTAAATTTTACACCGCTTATTTGCTCTCTCCTCAAGGGTGGGGATCATCTGTTCTTAGCATTTTTTTTTTTTTTTTAAAAATGTGATTGCTATGTATTGATTGTAATAAAATTATAAAAAAAAAAAAAAAAACAATGCACATATTTCAGACTACTACAAGTCCTTATATACTACCCAGTTTAAAAGAAGGAAACACAATCTAATGTGGTTTTGGATGCATTATAGACACCACAACCAGATATCTCAGTGCAGAGAAATTGATAAACCACTGGCACTATCATAATTGCTAGATACTATAAACTCACTTCAGAGTGGGAAAACAGAAGCCCTGATGGCTACCCTGCCGAAAATTTTTAAAAAATTCTCAATTAGTTAGCTCCCCTCAGTATTACCCAAAATTTACAGAAGCTAGAGACAAAAAATTCTACCTCAAACATTTTGCCAAGTTTTAATTACCGCCCTTTTAAAATAAGAACATATTACAACGGGATCATACAGACCAATCTCACTTCTGAACAATGAATTTCCTTCAAAGTCATAGCTAGAAGGACTGAGAAAATGCTTCTTTCAGTAATATCACAAGATCAAACTGGATTTATTAAAGGCAGACACTTAGCTTCACCCACAAAATCTAACACCCCAGATATATTATTATCAATTGTGCAGAAAAAGAATTGATATGGTGCAAAGGAACCACCTTTTCACTATATTGGGGAAAATTTGGGGTTTTGGGCCCAACATTTGTGCATGGATCAAATAACTGTATACTAGTCCAGAAGCTTCAGTTTGAATCAACAAGATTATTTCAGACTACTTTCAAACTAGAACGTGGTACTAGACAAGGATGCCCCTTGTCACCACTGCTTTTGAATCGCCATTGAGCCACTAGCAGTTCACAGTCGAAATGCTTAGAGATAAAGGGGATTACAAGAGAAGCACTTGAACAGAAATGTTCACTATATGCATTGATATGGTACTGTATATATCAGATCCACAAAAATACTGTGCCTGCAGTTCTAACAGCACAAAAAAGAATTTCAAAAGATTTCTGGTTTTGGTCTGCACCCAAAAGTAGTTTGGGAAAGTTTCCCCTTTTTATCATCGCTGATCAGTTTAAACACTTAGGCTAAATATCACAAGTAAACATAAATCTGTTTTATCAAAAAAATTTTGCTGTCTGTATGGAAAAAATAAGCAAGACTTACATATACAGTCAACCCTTCATCTCACTTTAGCGGAAGAATTAACACTTCAAAGATGAATATGCTTCCAAGCTTCTTTTCTTCATCAATAAATCATTTTAAGAAGTTAGATTCAATCATAACCTCATTTATTTGGAATTCAAAAAATCCACGTATCCAAAGAGCTGAACTCTACAAAGGCAGAAAGTGGCACTGCTCTGCCTAACGTTCAATTTTATTACTGTGCAGCAAATATAAAAAGCTATAAAACCTGGACACTGACAAAAAAAAATGAACACACACAGGCTTGGTCCACAATAGAAAAAATCCGCAGTACTTCTTTTCTATTCTGCTTTGTAAATTTTAATCAAGTTACCGCCAATATAGTAACAACTCAATTGTGCTTCACTCCCTCAGAATATGGAACCAATGTAGGAAGTACTTCAAGATAGAGAAGCTTTTATCTGTGGCACCTCTGCATGAGAACCACCATTTTCCACCCTCTCAAATGTACGCAGTTTAAAATGTCTGCAAAACATTCAGGATTAAATCACTTAAAGATCTGTACATAGACAATGTCTTCACATCCTACAAACAATTACACACCAAATTTAACTTTCCAGCAACACATTTCTTTCACTACATCCAAATTAGAAACTGTGTTAAACAAAATCTGCCCCATTTTCCCCCACCTGCCACCAACCTCATTCTGGAAAAAAATATTGATCAGTCTTGAGGACCGACAGCATTTCTGTAATATATAAAAAAACCTTTAAAGCCCCCCCTTTTAAAGATCCCAGAGTACAGTGGAAAAGGTCTCTTACTCAACATTTCAGAAAAGGAATGGAAGGCAGCCATGTACAGAATTCACTCTAGCCCAAATGCACAAATCAACAATTATTCAAATCTAAATTATATATTAAATGCATCTGTCTTGTTTAAAATTGTCCAAAATGTTTGCAGGGGAAGATCCAACCTGCAAACGCTGAAATCAAGTTCCAGCCTTTTTT
>NW_024383031.1:0-47694 GCF_016835505.1 Polypterus senegalus | reverse complement strand
AGGGTGCAGCTAAAGAGAAGCTGGAGAACTTTCATGCATTAAAATGGGGACCAAGGTATTGAGGTACTGTTGGAAAAGGTGCATGGGCTTTATGCCAAGTGTGGTTTTATACATCATGATTTGAACCTGAAAAGTTTTTACGCAACTTTTTGTGCGATAAATCATTTATACAGAGGCCCCAGGAGTGTAGAAATGTTACCAAATGTAAAAAAATAAAACAACAAGTATTCAGACCCTTTGAAAGTATTTAGCTGAAGCCCCTTTGCTACAATTCTTGCCAGAGGCCTGTCTGAAAAACAAGTTTCACACACCCTGGATTGGGACTTTCTGCCAATCTGATCTGTAGATCCTCGCCCTGTCAGGTTGGATGGAGTCCATTAGTGGACGTTGTTACGGTCCCTCCAGAGAAGGTTGATGGGGTTAAATATGGGGCCAAACAGGGCATTCCCAGGGGACGCCCTGCCACTTCTGTGTTGTTGTTGTTTTGTGCTCTAGCCATTGTCCAGTGTGAGTGCTGTGGAATGGGTTTTTCATTTCATTAAGGATACCTTTGTAGTTTGCTGCGTCATTTTCACTAAACCCTGTCAAAAAAGATTTGGGACCTTCGCCCCTTTTATGAAAGATATCGGAGAACTCACACCTCTTACCAGTGACCCAGGGACCTCCCAGCGGAAGAGGTTAGTCTCCCAGCAACCCCACATGCTGACGCCACAATACTTCACAAAGAATGGTATTGCACAGTTTCCTCAAGACATGATCCAATTTGCATTCAAGGACCAGAGAATCTTGTTTGTTGGGTCTGAAAGTCCTTGGGGTTCCCTTTGCAGACTCAAGTGGGCTTCTATGAGTCTTTTACTGAGGAGAAGCTTCAGTCTGGCCATTCTGTCATAAAGCCAGATTGCGGTGTGTTGCAGTGATGGTTGTCCTTCTGTAAATTTATTTAATCTCCATACAGTCTCTGCCCGCCAGCCAGAGTGACTATAAGGTTCTTTATCATGGCCGTTCTCCCACGATTGCCAGTTTGGCCAGGTGAACAGCTTTAGGAAAAAATCACAGTTGTGGCAGACTTCTTTTATCTAAGAATTATGGAGCCATTATGTTCTTGGGGACTTTTTCAATGCTGTTGGAATGTTTTGTAGCCTTCTCAGATTAAGTTTACTTACTTCTTACTTACTCAGTTTTACTTACCTCAGCAGTGACATTTATTTCTCTGGTGACTCTTCCTAAGAAGTCAGTATCAGGGTTGGGAGATAGTGTGGCCCGTGGAAGAATGATTAAGGGGGACAGAGCATTCATCTTAAAAAGTAGATAAAGGGTTAATAAATGTTGTAAATTAAATAAAGCCAAATGAAAAAAAAATTTTTTTAAAAGAAATTAGAGATGCCTGTAAACAACCAGAATGGAAGTTGTTTTTGAAAAGAAATTTCAGGGGGGGCTTCCATCAGAATATAATATAATAGATTTTTATTTTATATCAGGAAAAGTATGTTTAAGAAGAGAAAAAAAACTTTTTAAAATGATTGTTATATAATTGTTTCGTGACTCTTATCAGTGTTGCCAGTTAGTTCAATGAGCCGCCGTTTGTCAAGGTTCTCAGCTGTTTTGTTTTATCTCGTGGATCTAGGTTTTCCACGGCTTTATTTAATGTTAGCTCAGACCGGCATTTAAAAAGTTTCTTTTTTTGAGTTTGTGCCAAAAACCCCTACCCCTATCATCCATCTTTGTTTGAAAACACAGTTTTTCACCAGAAATTTTTAACCCGTACAAAGGTAAAAAATCTTGTTTTACCGGTGTCCTCTCAGTAAACTTGTATCCAAAAAATCATATTGGGCGGGAACAAACGGGTGCGGGGGTTTCTATGAACCAATTTTTAAATTAAGTTTTTTTTAAACTTGCTTTCCTTTCGTTATAAGCCCGTCCTTCCCACAATTTTAACTCCTGAATTTTCTAGGGTTCAAAGTATCAAAAATCTTGTTTATACCCCCGCCCTTTTAATTAAACTTTATCTCAAAAAAATCATATTTCGGGGATGCAAACCCCGCAGAAGCCTGTCTATAAACTTAATTTAAACTTTAGGTTTACAACGTGCTTTGTTTCCACAGTAGCTGCACTTATGAATATGTTTGTATGAGTCACTGCTCATATTCTTTTGATGCCTTCTCAATTGTGTAATGTGTTTTGTTCAGCGCTTTTGGAGCTCTTGTTCTCTGCTGCACTGCTCAGTTCATGGAGCCGCCGGTATCTGCATCGAGGTTCTCAGCTGTGCTTGTGCTATCTCGTGATGTCTACGGCTTTATTTAATGTTAGCTAAGACCCGCACTTAAAAGTTTCTTTCAGACTTCGCTGAGTTTGTGCCAAACATTAGTCTATCCCTGACCATCGATCTTCGTTTGAAAAAGCACAGTCCTTCACCCGGAATATTTAGCGGCAGCGTGTCTATTGGATTGCTGCTGATGGACGGCCTTATATGGGCAGGCACTCAATTCGATGGGAGGTGTGGTGATGAGGGACTTAACCGCTACACGGCACTCAAGCTACAGGCTATGGCCGTATATATGTATTTAAGTAGATTCCAGTTATGAAGCGTTAGCTAGAACTTCAAAATGAAACCTGCTTAACTTTTGTAAGTAGCTGTAAATAATGAGCCTGCCAAATTTCAGCCTTCTACCTACACGGAAGTTGGAGAATAAGTGATGAGTCAGTGAGTGAGTGAGTGAGTGAGGGCTTTGCCTTTTATTAGTATAGAGTAGTAGAATACCCAGAGCCATGAGCGGAGAAGTAGTGTGTTAAAGAAGGTACGAAAGAAAAGGAAAAATTTTAAAAATAACGTAACATGGTTGTTAATGTAATTGTTTTGTCATTGATATGAGTGTTGTTCCTCATATCTATCTATCTATCTATATATATATATATATATATATATATATGTTGTTCTCATATCTATCTATATATATATATCTCTATCTATCTATATATATATATATATACCCGCAGGCAGCAGAGAAGTAGTGTTAAAGAAGGAAGAGAAAGAAAAGGAAACATTTTGAAAATAACGAACATGATTGTCAATGTAATTGTTTTGTCACTGTTATGAGTGTCGCTGGATATATATATATATATATATATATATATATATATATATATATATATATATATTAGCAAAATACCCAAGCTCAAGCGTATGTCATGTGTTAAAGAAGTTATGAAAAGAAAAGGAAACATTTTAAAAATAATGTAACATGATTGTCAAAGTAATTGTTTTGTGTATTTGGTGGCAACTTCACGGTTGTTTTCGTAGCTGACTGATCAGAAAATGTACCACTCATCGCCTGACACGTCCTTTTACTGTTTTCTCACAGCTTGATTGCTGCTGTCATATATACACACACACACACACACACACACACACACACACACACACACACACACACACACATACATACATACATATATATATATATATATATACATATATACACATACATATCTTCATATCTACATATCTATATACATATCTACATATACACATATATATATATATATATACATACATACCTATCTACATATATATATATACATACATACATACACACACAAATTATATATATGTGTGTATGTATGTATGTATATGTGTGTGTGTGTGTGTGTGTGTGTGTGTATATATATATACACATACATATACTTGTGTGTATGTTTGTATGTGTCTATATGTGTGTGTATAGGTTTGGTCACTGAGTGCAAGGGGAAAAAAAATAAATTATAGTCTATAAGTTATTAAACAGTAAAACATTAACGTTTTTAAAAAGTACAGGTACATTGAAATTACATTTTCTATGTGAACGCCCAAATTTGTGCCTCTGGTAATGTGCCTTACCGGCATTTAAAGAAAATTAGTTTTGTGTCCCTCTGCAGTGTTAAGAGAGAAAGGCTTTGGTTTGGGATAAAAGGAAAAAGTTGTAAAGAAAGGAAAGTTGCCTTTTCTTTTATATAGTATAGAGAATACCAGGCTTCCAGCAGGAGAAGTAGTGTTAAAGAAGGTACGTAAAAAGAAAAGGAAAAATTTTAAAAATAACGTAACATGATTGTTAATGTAATTGTTTTGTCATTGATATGAGTGTTGTTCTCATCTCTATCTATATATATATATCTATCTATATCTATCTATATATATTTATATATATATATATATATGTTGTTCTATATCTATCTATATATATATATATATATATATATATATATATATATATATATATATATATATACCAAGGCTTAGCTGAGAAGTAAGTGTTAAAGAAGCTATGAAAAGAAAAGGAAACATTTTAAAAATAATATAATATGATTGTCAAAGTAATTGTTTTGTGTATTTGTGCAGCGTCACAAAGTTTTTTCGCCTAGCTGCATCAGAAAATGTACACGACGCCTGACACTCCCTTTTACTGTTTTCTCACAGCTTGGATTGCTGCTTGTCATATATATATATATATACACACACACACACACACACACATACACACATTATATATCACATACATACATAATATACACATAATACAATACATATCTTCATATCTAATATCTATATACATATCTAATATACACACTATATATATATATATATATACACATACCTATCTACAATCATATAATACCTTTACATACATATACACACACACAAATTATATATATTTGTATGTATGTATGTATGTATGTAGTAAGCATATGTTGTGTGTGTATATATATATATATATATATATAAAATTTTGTAGATAGGGTGTGTGTGTATATATATATATATAATCACATATACTTGTGTGTATAGCTTTTATTTTGTGTATAGCTTTGGTCACTGAGTGCAAGGGAGAAATAATAAAATATAGTCTATAAGTTATTAAACAGTAAAACATTAACGTTTTAAGAAGTACAGGTACATTGAGCACTACTGAGTGGTTGGTGGGTAAACTAATTTTAAAGACTGTGTAACACAACAGGTAAGAACTAACAGCAGCTAAAATATAATGGGATCATCTCTCGGTAGTAGATCCCTTTTTGAAAGGCGCTACACGACGGGTGTGGTATAGAAATGACATTTCTATGTGAACGTTCAAATTTGTGCCTCTGGTAATGTGCCTTTCCGGCATTTAAAGAAAATTATTTTTGTGTCCCCCGGGTGTTGCGGAAAGGTTTTGGGGAAAAAAGGAAAAAAAGTTGGAAAAAAAAACTTCCTTTTTCATGATAGAGAGGTTTCGCTGACGTTATGACCTTTTTTTGCGACGTCATTGGTTTTGTAACGGGGGGGGACGCCCGTTTAATCGGCTGTGATGGCACTGTCGTCCCCCCTCGTTGCGTGTCTTTAATCCGGGTGAGAACCTATAATGTTACCAAAAAGAAAGTGGAATCCTTAAATTTATTTTGCGTTTGTGAAAAGGGGCCCCGTGTTTACTTTCGGGCAAACCAAAGGGGAGGATAAAAAATAAAGTGCTCCTTTGACTTAAGGCAAAAGCCCCAGCCATTTAAAGGCCCAAGCTTTTTCGCGCGCTGGCTGCCGCTTTGCGGGGCAGGGGCCACAGTTTTGCAACCCACGTTCATGATTAAAAGTCTTCGCTCTTTGGAGGTCATTCATATATTATATATATATATGTATATATATATATTTGCGACCGTGGGGGAGTTTTTTAAAGATTTCGGGGAATCTCCGTCCGGCTGTGGGTGGTTTTGGCGTTATAAACTCCCCCAGCTTTTTAAAAAAAGCATTCCCCCTCCCCACGACTCTAGTGTTTTAATTTGCTTAGATTAAATTTTAGCAATAAAACAGCTCTTTTGTTTTTCTTTTTTACAAAAGATAGTAAAAAAGCCCCAAAAATTTTTGCCATTAAAGGCCCAAAAGACAATGTCAAAAAATTTTATTTTTTAAATAAATCCCCCGAGGCATACCCAAACCCACCCAAACCCAATTAAATCAGAACACCAAACCCACCTTTAAATACGTAAATTTTAAACAATAAGTTTTTTATAAATTCCCCAAAAATTTCCCCCCAAACTATTTACATAAATTACCCATGAGGCCTTCGGCCCCCTTGCTCCCGGGTTGTTACCCCCCCTCCTAAGGGGGTTAGTGCCCCCCAAAACCCTACTCATCCCGATAAAATCACTAAAATGTCCTCCCCGCCGCGTGCTTTTTTCCGCGGAGGGGCCACCCTTTGTGTGGGCCCCAGTCCTGTCAAGTCTGCTGGCGGGGTGGAGGTTGGGGGGCGCATTTTCAGTGGTTGTTGTTCTGGGGCCAGTGGGTGGTATGGAAGCGGCCCTTTGTGCAGCACCACCGCCCCCCCCCAGGCTTTGGGGACCGAAAACTCCTCCAAATTTTGCCCAATATTTCCTTCCAAATGGTGGGCTAGTTTTGGGGAAATCCCCGTTTCCTTAAGGGAAAAACCCACCCCTTTGTCCCTGGTTTAAAAGGGGGGACGACCCCGGGTTTTAAGCCCGTTTTTGGGGGGCCCCCACCCCCTCCGGGGCCTCCTGGCCGTCGATGAGGGGTGTCCACCCCCTTTTTGGCCAAAATAACCTTTTGGGGGCCCTTAATCTCAGGCCAGGGGGGGCCAAACACAATTCCCCCCTTGCTTTTTCCTTCAAACATCACCCCCGCGGGGCATTGGCTGACTCCTGCACTGCTGCCCCATTGCCCTGGACCAAAGGCAAATGTTGGCCCCAGCCTGGTTTTGACTGGTCAGGTTGCCAGTTGAGTCCCGGGGTGCTTAAATGGGCCCCCAATCCATCACTTTGGGGTAAAGGTTGGCCCGGGCTTTTCACCCCAGTCGCGCACCCCCCCCTGAACAACGGCTCTGGTTCCGCCCCTGATGCTGTGGGCTTCCGGAACTCCTCAGTGAAATTTATAGGGTTTTTTGAGCAGCGGGGAGACTCTGACCCCGGAACTGCATCCCTTGGCCAGGAAAAGTAGTCCATTGCCCCAAACGGGGTTTCCGGGCTCCGTTACAAAAAAAGGAAGTATATCCACCTTCCCCCAGGGGTCCCCCACCAGGTATTGTTGAAGGCGCGGAGAACTTGACCAGGTCCTTTTTGCAGTCAACGCACAGCGTGGGGGTCTCGCGTCTTGCCGCAGGGGCCAAAAAAACCGCTGCCATGTCCGCTGTCTTAGCGCCCCGAGTGCCCGGACCCACCCCCGGGACCCGGAGAACCTGGGCGCCCCCTGAAAAACCAGATTTGTGTGGAATTCCTCCCGGTGCCCACCCCCTTGGATGCCATGGGGAAATCCAAGTTGCCCCCACTGGAGTGGGTTTTTTGAGTTCGGGCCCCCTGTGGCCCCGGTTTGTCGGGTTCTTGTGCCCCAAAGCCCCCCCTTTTTTCTAGTGCTTGGTTTTTGCCTGTAACGCCCAATTGGTAATGTGGGTCCCCACCCCAACAGTGCATTATCCTTGCGGATGCGGGATGGCCCCAGCCCTTTCTTCCTGTGGCCTATGACATTCATTGCTGAGGCATGGCGCCTGGAAGGGCATCACGTTGGCATGCTGCCATCCCGTCAGTGCTGTATCTCAAAGTCTTTTCCTTAAAATCCCCATCCACCTTCCCCCTGGCCCTTTTGGGGGGAAATTCAACATCCAGGTGAGCTACATGGTGGGCCCCGGGTGAACCTAGTGCCCAATAGGTAGGGCCGAAATCCGTCCGCTAGGATCCTCCCAAAATTTCCCCCGCCTGGCACATAATTCCTCTCTGGTCGACTGGGCTGCAGCTGAAAAGCTATCACTTTTTCTCCAGCCTCCCCTTCTGGGGGCCGGGCCCCAACCCCCCTTCTGCGCAGTTCCACAAAAAGGTTGGTTGGGGTCGGGGTGCAGGGGAAAAGGGCTTTAAAGGGGCAACCTTTTAAATTGGGAAGGCGGCTGAGTCCCCCCTCCACCCAAACTTTTGGCCCTTACTCTTTATCGTAGGGCGGGAATGGTTCAAAGCTAACCCCGGTGTGGAGGCTCCCAAAAGCCCAGGCTCAGTGATATTGGGCTGGGGGGGGCCAGTTGCTCACGGAGTCACCTTCCTGGGTCTGGCCCCCCACTCGCTGATTGGGCCCCCTGAAACTGGGTCTGTGGGCAAAAAGTTTGATTCTAGGGTTAACCGCCCGGGGGCTAAAAAAGGGTCAGGACCTCCCTTAAATTGTGCCCCGCCTGGTCAAGTCTCTGGATGAATCAGCAGATCATCTAAATAGACCACCGGGTTCGGGGAATGTCTTTTAGGCCCCGCCCATTTCTTTCAAATGGCGGACTTTAAAAGTCAAAACATTACCAAACTCCAAACCCCCTTGCCCGATGGTAATGCGTTTTGGTGGTCCTCGCTGCCAGTTCTCCCTGCCAATATCCCTGCCCCAAGCCCAAGGTGCTGAACCAAGGGATCCAGCCACATGTCAATGATCAATGGGAGGCAATGGGTAAGGTCTTTCGGTGACTGCTTTTAAATTTTACAAAGTCCACACAAGGGCAACCCCCTTTTCCCGCCAGCCATGGGTGGGGCCCGGGGATTTCCCAAAGGCTCAAGATAGGGGGTTACCATCTCCAATCAATTTTTGCGCTTGGCGTTTTCAAAAAACGGGGGGAAACCCAATGGGGGGGCCAGTTAAAGTGGTGTTTGACAAAGGGGGTTCTGGTGCAGTCCTTTCTCGAGCAAAAATTTCCCAAAAGTCGTTCAGTATTTTCGGGTTGCTCCGCTGTGGCGGCTGATGTTCACCCCCGAGGGCCCCAAACCCCCCAAGCGGCAACCGCTCAGCGGATGGGTGGTGGGGTGGGGGGAAAACCTTGGGAGCACTGGTCTGAGCTGAAATTTCCCCTGGGGGCCCCTCCCCAGTCCCCATCCCCCCAAAAACGGTCGGGGCGGTGACCGGGTGTCCAGGCAAATCCAAGCCGCCCTTCCAGGCGATTCCAGCCCGATTGGGCGAACGTCTCTTACCTCCCAGAGGATGGCCCGGACACATAAACACATGCCCCCCAGTGGGAAAAGTCCCCTTATGCATTTGTCTTTAATGCCCCGGGGGGGTGTGGCTGGTTTCCCCTACTACTACAGTCAATAGTTTTTTCCCCGGGCTTTTTGTCCGTTCCCCCGAACCTTTTTGCGGTTGATGTTAAAAGGGAGTCAGTCTTTGGAAGAGGACCATGTTTGAACCTCCTCTTTTAATAGACAAAAATGGACCCCCGGGCCCCTAAAGGGACTCATGGCCGCCCCCCCTTAATCAGTCTAGGTACTCCACCTGAAAAACCCACGCCCCCTTTAGGGCAGTCTTTCGGAGGATGCTGAAAATGGGCGGTCCCCCCACAGCCTCCCCGGGGCGTTTTGGGGATGTTTTACGGGCAGGGGACTTGGGGCAGGGGAGTCCCCGGCAAAATGCCCTGGTTCTCCCGCCCGGAAACAGCGGGCCGATCTTTTTTCTCTTGGGGATTGATGTGGTGGGCGACTGACCCCCACACCCCAGGCTGGTCCCCTCCACTTGCTCAACTGTGTGGGGGGGGGTGATGATTGGGTGGGAGCCCAAACTGGTACCCTTCAGCCCGTTTAGCCTCCGAGGCCTCACTCAAATGTCGGGCAAAAAAACAGACATGCTGACGGAGATTCGGGGTGGCCCGCGAAAACATGAAAAAGTTCTTCCCTTGCTGCTGTCGAGAAAGTAGGGGTAACTTTCCGCGCCCCGATGTCAGCTAAATGCTCCCACTCTACCTTCCGCCGCGTGTTAGTCAGCTCCCCCCCGCTTTTTCCGCTGAGGTTCTCTGTCAAAACGGCGGGTGGGCACTGAGGGCCGAAAATCACGAACCCCCCAGGCGCGGTCATGAGTACCCCAAAAGCGGGGCCCCCAAAGGAAGGGGCCAAGTGTGTTGCAGCTTCCTGACTCAACCCTTGTGAAGGCAGGTCCATTTTGCAAAGGGATGGTCTGGGGGGTAACCCGCTGTATCGGGCAGCTTAGCGGGTGCCGTGTGGGGAACCCCCCCGACTGGGTTTGGGGTGTCGTTGGGCAGCTACAGGTTAATTCCGGGCCCCCTAGAAAATCCAACACTGTCCGGGGGAAAACTGGCACCCCCGGGCCCGTTTGTCCCTTTTTCCCCGTTCCGTGATCAGGCTCCCAAAATCGCTATTTTCCCGGGTGGATTTTTTTTCTTCAAAATCTGTTCCATGGGGCGCTTCTAAACACCTGGTCCCCCCTTCTGCCCAATGTGGGACCCCGGGGGGGAGTCTTTAAAAATTTCGGGAAACTCTGCGTCCCTCTCGGTGTCGTGGGGATTGCCAGCGTTAACCCCGCACCCAGCTCTTAAAAGAGAACCTCGTCCCCCTCACCGGATCAGTGTCTTGGAGTTTTTAGATTAAATCTTAAAAAAAACAGCTCTTCCTGTTGTATCTTTTTTTTACAGAAAATAGTCAAAAAAAAAAGCTAACATTATTCTCCCCCCTTTCCAAAGGGGCACGCCCAAGACACATTTCAATAAATTGGTACTTTTTTCAAATAAATAACCCCGGCGGCGATACCCCAAACCCCCCAACCAATTAAATACAGACACCCATTTTTAAAAAAACAATTGACAATAGAAATTTGACATACAATAACTTTTTTTTAAATTACCCATAAATTCCCACAAACAACATAAATTACCCTGGGAAAACCTCCCCACTTGGCGGGGTTTTTACAATATATATCAAAATACCCCCCAAAAGGGAGTAGTGTGTTAAAGTAATGAAAAGAAAAAAAACATTTTAATAATAACGTAAATGATTGACATTTCGAGTTTGCTTCAATTTTATGCCTGCCCAAATAAGTCACCCCCCCTTTGTCTTACTTTATTTACGTCATTTAATCATGGCTAGTGGGGGAAAAAAATTTTAAAATGGAAGGAGGATGGCTTTCAAAACAATTATTGATGGCGGGTGATTATTCATAAAGTTAATTGGGGATCTGTTTTCTGTGTTAACGCATATTTTTTTAACCCTTTTCAAACTAAGGTGTGCGAGGTAAAATGAAAGGGATCCTGATCAAAGTAATCGTGTACCAAAATCATGCATTAAAAGCTCCCTTGCTTGTAATGCAAAGTGTGATTAAATGCATTTTTTTTAACCCCCGAGGGGTTTAAAGCTAAACTTCCAGCTTTTCTTGTGCTAAAAAAGGAAAGTTTTAAAAAAAACGTAAAGATTGTCAATGTGACCTTTTGTAAGTAGTCCCGGAGGATTCAGTGTGGGGAAACTCTATAGAGACAGCGGTGTATTAACTTGTGGATTTTTCTGTGAGTATTTGGGGCAGTCGACCAAGTTGCCGGGGAAACGGGGGTTAGCCGACTCACTCAGAGCCAAATGGTGAATGGGGGGAGATGATGGCGGATCCCCCCCCCCTTTTGTCAATCCCCACAAACACGTCTCCGGAATTTGCATAAGCACACCCATTCTCCCACAATTTTAAATTAGTTTTCAAAGTGATCAAAAATCTGTTTTTATCCCGCCTCTCATTAAACTTGTATCCCGCATTACCTGTGGGGGTGAAACCCCGCGGGAGCCTGTCTATAACTTAATTTAAAATTTAGGTTTTCACCCTTCTTTCTTTCGAGGTGCAGCACCGAATATGGGTATATGTCATCCCGCTTTTTATTGTTTGCCTTTTCAATTTATATAATCATGTTTTTTTTGCGCTTTTTGGTGGTCTTCCTGGTTTCTCGCCTCGTTTACTGTCGTTCATGTGATTAGGGGCGTGATGATGTCACCCAAACTCCCCCCCGCATTGCCAAAAACCCATTACAGTTAATGGAAAAATACTTTTTAGTTATGACCATTAGGGGAATTTGAAAAGAAACCGCCCAACTTTTTGAATTAAAATGGCCCCCAAATTTACCCTTTTACCACCGAAGTTGGAAATTTTGGCGTGGTATGGGGGGGAAAAAGAGGGGAGTGATATGATGGTGGTGAGGAGGGGTTTCTTTTTTTTAATAATGTTTTTTAAACAAACAACTTTAAAGGAAACAATGCTTTTTTTCATTTTGTAAATTCAATGGCTAAAATGACCTTATTCTTTTTTCCTGATTTTTGACCTGTGTAAAAATGTTTTAGGGCCCTTTGGGGATTTTGTTGGGGGTAATTAAAAATACAAAGGCTTTTTCCCCGAAAGGTTTTCCCGTTGGAGGATTTTTTCCAAAAATGAAATTTCACACACCCCCCTTTTCTTTTGAAAGGATGAAAGGTCCTTTTGGGTCCTGGCCCTGCTCTTTTGGTTGTGAGGGGCTGGACTATCCAGGGCTGAGAAAACTACTCCTTAGTTTTGTGTCTCTTCAAACAAACCTTGGGTAAAGTTGGTTTTCTTTGGTTGAATATGGTTGCTCAGGGCCCTGAATTCATTCCTTTCCTTTTGGGGGGAATTAAACTGGGCCCTGGGCCCCAACCCGACATCTGGGGTTTTGGGATATATGTTGAGGGGGACGAAAAATGAAATCCCGAAAACCACCCCCCTACTGTGAAACATGGGGGCAATGTTTTTGGGGCTCTTTTGTTATTGTTTTGGTTTGGGAAAAATTTTAATTTTAAACTACAAGCATTTTTGAGAAAACTATGGGGTGCAAAACCTTTTTTCAGTTTTTTAAGGGGCCGATCCTCCGGAGTGAACAAATAACATAAAAGCACCCGGAAGGCAAACAAATTCGGATATTTGGGGCCTTCCTTGACCCTGCTTCTCCATTGCACAATGGGAACGAAAAATCCCCCGGGGGGACTCCTTAAATGTATGAAAATTTTTAGGAAATGGGCAACGACCTGTGGCAGAAGAAGTCCAGAAGCCCCGGAATCCTTTTGCAAACTCCTTTAAAGGGCAAATGATTTAGGGTACATGTTTTAGATTGTTTTTTGGTTAGTATTTGAAATTCTCTGAACAAAATTAAAGAAAACGTTTTTTCTAAAGGATAAAAATTGGGGTGCCAATTACTTTGTAGTTTCAGGATTTTGGAACAACTTTTTTCCCCAAAAGGGGGGTTTTTGCCAATTGTTATTTTTAAAAATGTACAGAAAGGTTTGGGAGGGGGAACCCCCCTCAAATTTTAAAAGGAGGGCCCCCAGGGAAACCCCGCTTGGGGTGTTGGGGCCCCAAATGACTGCCTTTGGGGGTAATTGGGGGGAAGGGTTTTGACCCAAAAATTTGTTAAGGTTTTTAAAAGGGTTTTGGGCATCTTTTTTTCTCGTTTTTATTTGTGTTAGTATTTGAACTATTCCTGAACCCCAAACTCTAAAGCAAAGTCTTTTTTTTGCAATACGGACTACATAATGATGGGTGCCAATTATTTTTGTCAGTTTCGGTTATTTTGGAACAATTGTGGGTTCTTCTTTTCTGGGCAGGGGTGCCCCTTTGCCCACATCTGTATATTTATAGCTGAACATGTGAGGCAAAAATGTCACTCTGTTAAACCACTGATTTGGGGCCATTCCTTCCTGCGCATCTGTTTTTCGGCCAGTTGTCTCCAATTGAACCCGTCTTGCTGGGGTGACTGTCCCCTTGGCTGCCTGTTAGAGGGGTTCAAAACGTTATCTAGTGCTTGTATTATGGGATGCCACCCACAGACAGATTGACCAAACCTTTATCTGGCCCCAACCCCCTTCCCACAGACAAAGTGAATTTCAGTGTATGTCATGATAAAAAAGAATATTAAAAAATCGGTCTTTTGAAAATGTCATTCGTGACACTGTAAGGTTAGGTTTTGCCTTTAAAATGGATGTACAACACTTTGAAATTTGCCCATAAATAACAAAATCTTGTAAAATGAATCCCAACGATTTTCGGTTCACAAAACATCCCCAAAGGAAAGGAGAAAAAAGAGGGAAGCCATTTTGTTAGAAAAAGGAAAAGACAGGTGAAGCAACACAGGGAAAACCAGGCAGGGGAAGCAGGGCACATCAGTCGGCCCTCTCCCCTCCATTGTGTTCAATTTCCGGGTCATCCATGCAGCTGATGGCTGTGAATGGGTCCTTGGGGAAATTAATGACATTCCAAGTGTCTTGTGGTTCTTCGACTTTGTATTTGTGATGCGGGCGAGGACAAAAGGCGAAAACTCGGTCCATGCCCCCGGTGAGCCTTTTTTTTTGCACCATCATGGAGTTTTTTTACTTTTTCGTTTTGTTTGACACCCAAAGTTTCTGTGAAAAGGATGCGGGAACAGCCTGAATGTTGAAATTTGTAAATTAAAAGAGGAATCGAGTGGGGGGGTGCATTACAAATTTCCCGGGGGGACCCCCTGGGGACCCCGGGAAGTGAAATCCACAGCCATAAAGGATGTCCTCTAACAAATGGAGAGGGGAAATAGATATGACTGTGGTTAAACGGGTCCACCACTCCCAAAAATGGCAGTTTTTAAATAATCCTTTGTCTATATTCCCCCGGGGCGCCGGGGGAGTTGAGGTAATTGGGGCATTATTGTCCCGCTTCCGTTCATTTCAGACAGTGTTGGGTTGAGAGGCGGAAAGGGGGTGGGAGATGCAAGACTTGATGGGCCAATGACAAATGCAAATTTCTGAACATTTTTTCCACATCTGGAATGGAGGCAGGCCCCTCATGGCAGTTTTGGAAAACGGAACCAACTTTGGGCAGGGGGGGTGGGCTAATCCAGGGACTCTGGGCCAGTCTCAAGTAACCCGTTTGTCTAATATACAATACAACTTTTATACATGGGAAAAACTCTAAATATGTGAGAAACTCCCAAATGGACCTTGTGACAGGGGCCCGAGACTCCAGGTCCCCGGTTCTGTCCCACATTATCTGTCTTTTCACTCGGGGGCATCTCTCAAAACTTTCACTCTCTGATATCCCCATGGATCTTCTTCCTCAACACCTCCCCCAAAAAAAAAAAACTCCTTACTCCTTCTGTTCTTTTTAGTCAGGGTGGGCCCCCTGCGTTTACCCCCAAAACCAAAAGGGAAAGGAAAAATTTGGGGGTCTTTGAATAATAAAAAGAAAAAAGTAATCTCAAAAAAACAAAAAAAAATAATAATTCAAATTTAACAAAACAAAAAGAAAATGGGCCCCAAGGAGGGAAACAATAACCTCTCCCCTCAATTCCCTTCCTACCTATGATGGATGACCCTGTTTTCCTGAGCAACCAATGGCAGGGGGTGGAACCCCTTTAGCATTAGGGTTGGCGATGAGAAAGGGTCATGTCAAGGCAAACTGATTAGCTGGCAAAGGCTTGGAAAGACAGTACATAACATCAGCAGTTTGGGTGCAAGTATAAGCTGGTGAGGTCCACTGAAATGGGGAGGTGACCCCCACAGCCAGGGAAAAAGGGCAAACTCTAAGCTAAAAAACCTAAATCAAACCCCTGACCTTCGGGATTAGTCATAGGGTTACTCCCCCCCGCTATCAAACACTTCAACCATTGGGCAGCCCGGGAATAAAGCCAGAGGAAAAAATTGGCTGACCCTAAGCAAGGTAAAATGGATTGTGATTTTGGTCGAATGAAACATGGAACTCTTAATAAGCCTGGTGCGGTGAAATGACACTTGGGGGGTTCAGAGGGGGGATGAAGTTTGGGATTTGGAAGAACACTGGTTGGAAAGGGGGAAAGTGGGGAAGCTTCCATAAAAAAGGCCCAAAGGTTTTTTTGGACTGTCCCCGGGGTAGAAAAAAAAAGAACATAAGATACATAAAAACCCGTGTCCATAAAAATAGTCCCCGTCAATTTCCCCGGGGGGGGAAGGGGGCGTTGCCTTTCTAACTGCAGCCCCCTAAGGGGAAAAAGGGATGTTTTGTCAAGCCCTATAATAAGAGGTTCAGTGGGGTTTTATTGGTTTTGACACCCAACACTGGCAGGTGCTTGGGGAAAGCGGGGCGGGTCCCCCTTTCTGGACTGGCAAATAAGGTACTGGCTTGCCTTTATGGATCTTTGTGTAGACTTCCCACCCCCCATTTTTAAAAACTACAGTTCAAAAAAGTTTTAAGCTGTTCTAAACTATATTTATTTGCTCCAAAACCAATACCAGAAAAATTTAAAAGGGGATATAGAATCATTAAAAAAACCCTTCTTTTAAGTTTATGCAATCCTATCAAATTAAGAGAGGGAAAAAATCCCAGTTTCAGGTCAAACAAAAAAAAAAAATTCTTCCACAGAAGAACTTTTTGAAATTCATTTTTTTTAAAAAAGCATCTTCCCTTTTTTTCTTACAATAACATTTAAAGCAAGACCCCCTGAAACTAAACAGGTAACACATTAAAAGTATGTACACAAAATAACAAAAAATTAAAAAATGTTGGGGACTTTATCATCAGTCCCTCTTTTCCACCCCATAGTGAAATTTGGGGAATCCATGAAATTATACCCACTTTAAAATCCGCTTTGTGCTCCAACTCTCCCGCCCCCCTGCATCCTTTTCACGCCGGCTCATTTTAAAATTTTACAAACGGAAAAAGTAAGCCCCAGATGATAGATAGATGATAGATAGATAATAGATAGATAGAAGATAGATAATAGATAGATGAAGATAGATAATGAATAGATAGATAGATAGATAGATGATATGATAATTTGGGGGCCGGGGAAAACAAAAATTTGGGGGGTTTGGGCCCAAAAACCCCCAACCCTTAACCCCCATTGAGAACTTCGGGGGCCCTGTTGGGGGGAAGGTCCCTATAACATGGCATAACAAAAGAAATGTGTTTCCCAAGAAAAACCCAGATGCAGGATCTGTGGCCCCCCCGTTTTTCCGCACAAAAACCCTATCAGCGGAAAACTACGGGGCCGGGGCATTATTCCCCCAAAAATCCCCCCCGAATTCCCCATTTGAATTAAAATCAATAAAAATGTCAAAAAACCATTTGGAAAAACAAGGGGGAAAAGGGGGCAAAATAAAATTTCAGGAATACCAATGGAAAATAAAAAACATACTATTTGTTCAAATAACCGTGGTTAAAAAAAAAGGAAGTTGATAAAGGACTGTTTTGGAGAAACTTAAAACTCCACAAAACCCACAGTGCGGGAAAAAAAGGCAATTCAAATGGGCGGTTGTCCCCCTGTCTGAGTGTCTATAAGCTTTTTGGGGGTACAGAAAAAAAAAGGCCACGGGGGGAAAAAAAGAAAAATGCTTAATCTACTTTCCACTTAATCCTAGTTTATTTTGTCATTAAAGTGAACATAAAAAAATTCATCTTAAAATCATTTAATTAACCATTTTCCCAAATCAAAATTAAAACCCCTTTAAATGCTTTTTTGTTTTGATTTCACTCAATTTGGCCCATGTGTGAATCATACTTGCTTCAAACTGGCTCTCCCCCAACTGCCGATCCATTACATTCATGAAAAAGCTCTCTGAATAACTAAAATCTGATGTATGGTACATTTTCATGATGATTAGTTAAAAACGTTTTTAAAAGCGGTTTTTCCGGGAAATAATTTTTGCTTTCAATCGGGGGCTCTAGGCTTGGGGGTGTCCTGGGGGGGAGGAAAAATGGTTTTTTTTGCCCATCGTGGTAGCTTATGCACAGGGGATGGCTCGCCCCTTTAACCTGCATAGCCCCCCCGGCTCTGACACAACATTTAACTTTTGGAAATTTGTCTCTGTTTTTTTGGCTTTTTTTTTTTTCTGTTTTATTTTCCCAATTATTTTGGCGGGGCCGCTCCAGTCAGTGTTTTTTTTCCCCAAATACCCAATCACCACCCCCTCTGTAATAGGAAGCCATCTTGGGTTAGCACCATTCTTCAAAAATTTAAAAAACATTGAAATATCTTCGTAGTACTGTTTAATTATTCTATCCTTAAAGACACCCCATAAGAATATGAATTTAAATGAATAAATTTTTTCCTTAATTTATTCACTTGGGTTTTTTTTCCGGGGGCTTTGTTATATTTTTAAAAAAACGGCCCCTTGTGACCTTTTTTGGGGTTTGTTGACTTTTTAGTGTTCTTGGGGCCTGTTTAAATTAAAAATTAGCTTGGCCAAAACCATACCGTTTCATTTTATTTTAAATTTTTGTTGACCCCAAAATTATATCAGAAATAAAACCAATATAAACCACAAGGTAGTTTTTAAAGTGGTTTTCCCCTGGAAAGGGGAAAGGAATTTTTGGCCCAGATTAAAGGAAAAACCCCAAATTCCCAACATTTTAAGGGTGGGCCCCAATGGAAAAACTGGGAAATTTCAAAACCAGGAGCAGCAAAATTAAAAAAATTGGTAAAAAAAAAATTTTTTCCTGGTTTTGAACGGAAAAGGACCCTGGAAATTTCCCCCTTTTAATGGAGGCGGGGGATCCGGGGAAACCCCCCCAGCCCTTGTTCCAGGGTTTTTGGGAAAAAAACCCCCAGGGTTTTTTTTGTGCCAGGAGATTGCCTTTTCCCCACAATCCCATCAGATTTAAAATAGAGGCCACAGTCGGAGCCCGGGTTGGTAGGCAGTGGGCAAATAGGAGGTGGAAAGGAAATTTATAATTTATTACGGGGATTGTGAAAGAATTTGAAGTTGAAAAAAATCCTTTTTTTTAACCTGGAAATGTGTTGGTTTATTGTGTCTGCGTTTGGGGGCCAGTGGTGCCCGGGTGGGTTTCAGGTTTAAAGGGGGTTCTAATGCTCAGATTAAAAACATCCTGTAGTTTATGGGATCGAAACAAGGGGTGGATGGAGGTGAGGGGGTTGGCTTGGGTTAATTTGACAAGGTGCTTTTAGTTCTTTTGTTCCTTCATTCATTTTCAAATTGCAATTATTTCAATAAAAGTTTTTAAATTGTGATGAGGTTTTTCAAAAACCTAAAAGGGATTTTTGATCTTTACTGATCTACTATAATACAAGCTACTGGAATTGGGGGAACGGAAAAATTTCCTTATTTAATTTAATTTATTAAAAGCAAGTAACATTCCCTACAAACAAGCAAACAACAGAACTAAAACCAATTTAACCCCATCCAAAAAAAGGCTAAGACCAATAAAACAGTAAAGGGGGAAAGGGTCTTTTCCCCAATATAAAAAATTATTCTAAAATAATATTGATTAGGTCCCCCGGTTTTTTACAGATCCTCTAAAGGAATTTGATTTTTTTCCCGTTTCAAATAATATATAAGATCCGTTTCCACTGACTTAGCAGGGTGAGTTAGGATTTTTTCCATTGAGCAAAAAAAGTCTAGTGCCAAAGGGGGTAGTAAACAATTACAGTTTTTTGCCTTCCCATTTTGTCATTCTGGGGGCCACCAAATACAGCTGTTTGGATTAGGGGGGATTGTGACACCAAGGCTGTCGATGGGCACTCAAAGTTTTTTGGGCCCCGAATGATGTTAGTTTGGTGCAGGCCCAAAACATGGGGCCCAGTGAGGTGGGGCCCAATTTCAAATTGCAGGTTAGCTCTTTCCCCGGAAACATTTTGGACAATTTTTAAACAAGATAGATGTCTCAGGGTGACGGTGGCCGTGTAGAGCTGTTGGAGACCTGGGGGCCCCGTTCGGGGGTTTTCCCTGGTGCTCCGGCTTCCCCAGTCCCAAAGACATGAGGGTTAGTGCATTGGGGATCCCAAAATTTCCCTTTGGGGTGTGGGTGTTGTCCTGCGGGGGGCTGGCCCCCCCCAGGTTTTTCCTGCCCTGTGTGGGTGGGTTGGCTCCAGGTGACCCTGTGTTGGAAATGGGTTGATAATGACTGACTGTCAGATTGTTCTAAAAAATTTTTTAAATTTTAATTGTTGCTTTGCATATGGGCTTGAGTGAATTCTTTCATTTATTCCCCTCCCCTTTTTGGACGTTTAGTAAGGTCCTTTTTCCCAACTGTTCTGGGGTCTTTAAAGGAAGGGGCTTTTCAAAATTTTTATAAAAACAGAAATGTGTCGAGTCCTCAAGACTGATCAGTGTTTCTTCCGGACTAAAATGGTGGGAGGTGAGAAAAATTTGGGAATTTTGTTTAAAAGTTTCTAATTTGGGAAAAAGTGGAAAAATTTGTTGATGGGAAGCAAGTTTGGAGTGTAATTGTTCATAGGATGCAATAAGGGTATTAAATTCAAGTCCATTGTCATTTTCATGGGATTAAAAGAGGGGGAAAACCCAAAGGGAAAACCCCAAAACATTCTGGGGGGGGCGCCCCCTTTTAAATGTACAGGGGAAAGTTTAAACATTCCCTGAAATATTATAGTTTCTGGGATGGAAGCCTGGGGTCCAGGTCAGTTCTTCAAACAACCAGGAAATTTGGGAAAGAAAGTGTAAAATTTAAAAATATTAGATTCGTTGGTTTGTCTTCTAATGTTTTGTTGGATTCAGTAAAACTAAAGACTACGGGCCAACTAGTGGGGAAAAAAGCCATCCAGATTAAACTGGATTAACTTTTTCAGAACTGAAATGAAATTAGAAAGGCTTTTAAAACGTGAACCGTTTTTAAAGTCAAGGCCACATCTTGCCCCTTTCCTTAAAAGCCATAGCCAGTGAGCTCTTTAGTTAGGGCAAGATGAAAGGGGGTCTCCCCAGCTCAGCCAAAAAAAATAACAATTGTCTGCTTTCCTCGTTTTTTGCACTAAAAGAAATCAAACACTGGGATTTTTAAGAGATTTTATTTAAAAATTTGCCTGGGAATGCTTTTTCTTTCTGATATAAATAAGATCTGTGCCTCCTGTGGGTCATTTTATTTAAAAAATAAAAATGAAATAATACTAAAACACAAATATTATCACTGAAGATACTGTAGATGTAAAAAAAAATTTTTTAAAACATTTTAAATAGATGGGAAACTTAAAATGTCAGATAATAGAAAAGTGATTTTTAAAAAAATAAAAAAAGGGAAAAAAAATGAAACCATATGAAAAAAACCACTTTTGATTCTTTATTGGACAAGGGGGAAAACACAAATGCAGTGTCCTTTTTTTGCCCAGAGCCCACTCATTGTCCATTGCAATGGATGGCGGGCACCCCAATGGAGGGGGGCCCCCATTTTATACCTGGGTAGTTTGCCAAAACGGGGGGATTTTTGGCCGGGGTAAAAAGAATGTATGGGCGGCCCTAGGAAAAGGGGATGGGGCCCTTAAACATCAGGAGAACAATAAAGGATGCTCAGTGGGGAATTTGGCCAAAGTTGTTAGTTTTCCCCTTTTCCCATTTGAAAGACAAAGGCTTAGAAAAGGGGGCACTCGGGTGTTCGCACTCTTCCGACACTGGAGGGGCTCTATCCAGTAATCCTTGTTTGGGCACCCACGTGAGCATGGGGAAAGGCGGTTCTTCCCCTTCCATGGGGGCAGGGAGAGCTATTGGAAATTGGGGAATCTTTCTCTGGGGGTGTTTGCCTGACCCAAGTTTTTTTGGGGGCAGGAAAGGACAGGAATTGTCAGGGGTTGGTTCAATAGGGAAACCTCCACACTGCCCCCGGGTGGGAAAAAAGCCCACAGTGGAGGTGGCCAAAAAAAGGCTTCCCTGTACAGGAGATTTTTGAAAGGCCCAATTTTGGTAACTCCCGTTGGATGAAAATCTGAACCAAAACAAAAAATCATATGGGAATATGTAAATTGCTTTTGAAATTCGGGGAAGTTTTTTCCGTTTTCCTGACACATTTGAATGCTTTTTTTTTGGCATACCTTAAAGGGAAAAAGTCGGTAAATCAACCCGGGCAACCGTGGTGGAAACCCCCCTTTAAATTCCCCTTTGCGAAGGACTAAATTTCTGCCTGCCCGCATGTTGACACATTCTATTTTAACCCCCATTAACCCCGATCAACAAGTTGATTCCCAATTTCAAAACGATTGGTTTAGGTTCGCCCGGCGGCCCTGTAAAACTCCTAATGGGTGGTGACTGGTAAAGGGGGTATGGTTGGTATGCACCTGTAATCAGAATTTTTAATGCCCTTTGCTCTGTACAAAATTTTTTATAAATCCACTCACATGTACAGGCCAGGCCAAAGTTAGCACAGGGGTCCAGATTTAGAACTGCTAGGCAAGCATTTGAAGAGAAGGTTACAATTTTAAAAAAAATGGGCTTGATTACCCTTTTTTGAGATGTTGTTTCCTTCCCTTGTTTGGAACCTGGAAAAGGGCTTGCATGGGAGGGAAGAAAAAAAAGATTTGGGACAGCACCCAAAATACTTTAAAGCCGACGGATGGATGGGTCTTTTTCCCCCAAACCCCCTTTCCCAGCACAGGGAAAATGGCAGATGTATCACAAGATCCCCCCTTTGGGATTTTTGCTCTGGCTTCCTGTCTGTAATCAGCGAAATCCTTTAAAAAAAGCTGTTTTTTGTTATTGATTTTTCCCCAATATCACTATGGGAGGGTTGGTGTTAGGGGGCCCCGCTTGCTGAGAAAAGGACGTTTTTTTTAAAAAAATCATGCGACCAAGGGGGAGGGCGGGGTAAACCAGGGCAATCTGGCATTTCCCCTGTGGTGATTCCCACATCCGGTCCCCCGGGCTAATTTCGCTCTTGGCCCCCCTTATAAAGAATTGGTTGGGGAAGGATCAAAAAGGCGAGAGAAAAAAAAGAAGGGGCGGGGGTTATAGGGTTTGGGGGAAAGAGGGGGCCAAAAAGGCGGGGGGTGACAATACGGGCCCGGGGGCAAAAAACCCCGGGTGTTAGGCCTACACCCGGGGGTTGTGGATGCCCCCCCGCTGGCAACAGGAGTGGGGTGCCCGGGGAAAGGCGGCCCCGCGGAAGGCGGAAGGCAGCGGGGGAGGTTTGGGTTGGTTTCCCCCAAAGGGCCTTTCGCGGGGAACCAAGCCCGGCTGGGATGATGCCAGCCGGCCCGGGGGATCGGGAGGTCTCCAGTCTCGTGTGGATCGATTGGAAAACCCGGGCTAATGCGTTCCCCGCTCAGCCGGGGGGGAGAAGCATGAGGGCCGCAAAAATACAGGCTTTTTTTTTAAAAAGATTCTTCCTATATAAACTTTTTAAACCCTCTATTTTTTAAAGGTTGTTCTATTTATTGGTTTTTAATTCCACGTTTGTTTTATGGATTATTTATTTATTGAAAAACTTTGGGTCACTGCACTTTATGGAACTTTTTTTTTTTTGGATTTTTTAAAAAAAGCCTTTTGACTTTGAACCATCCCCTTTTCTCATTTTTTGCCCCACTGTTACCTCCGGTTTATCGGCTTTGGGGGTTTGGCTCCCAACAGCAATGGGGGGAAGGGCAACCACATCGAAAGAGGGATTCCTTTTTAATAACATATCTATATATTTTTGGTTATTAAACCCCAAAATTACAAAAGAACTTTTTCCCCAACTAGGGAGCTTTTTGCCCCCAAAGGAACAGCCCCCAAAAAAGTTACAAATGGGGTTAAACATCACAATGGCTTCCGTTCCCCTACCACATCACCCCTGAATGGGGCACCCCGGGCTTGTTAAAAACTTACCAGGCACATTAGGTTTTTGGGTTCAGATTGCTTTACCCTAACAAGTTACAACAGAATATTGGGGCCTTTTTGGTGAATCTCCTTTTCTTCAAGGGGGTATAATCTTTGGGATAATTTTCCCCTTTGCTTCCCAAATATAAAATGATCAGCCCTTTTACTAATTCACTTATTAATATAATTTTAAAATTACTTTTTTTAACTAATATGAATAACAGATGGGAACTTTTTCATTTCCCTATTCTCGCTGGTTTTATATTACTGATTTTTGCTAGTCTTGATGTTTGTTCTTTTTCAATTTTGGTTGCTGTTCTTTGGGATACTTTCAAAATATTATGTTTAAGAAAATCAACAACGGTCACAAACTCCCCCAACAAAAACACAAGTCGTTTTAAATTTTCCCCTTTCCCTTGAATTCGTCTGTGCGTGAAATCTCTGAGGCACAAAAAACCCTTTGGCTCCATAATTAACCCCCATTATAAAGTGCTGCTAAAGAAGGTGTTTAAATATTTTCCCTTATTGCATTTTTTATTAAATTTTCTTTTAATATGACTCTCAATTTCAAAAATTTTGATAAAGAAAAATAATAACGTTCTTGGATGAGTAAATATAAAAAAGTGAAATGCTTTTATATCAGTTAACATAGTCATTGAATGCCCCTAAATGTTGCCATTCTACATTTTTTATTTTTTTAACCAATTTTAAAACTATTTTATTAAAAGGGGACATTCAATAGGGAAACCATTTTCTAGAAAATTCTGTAAAATAAACTCTCATTTCATTTACCATTTTGTTTTTTGTGGATGTCATGTTTTCATTTCATTTTTTCTGTTGTCATGAAAAATTTTCCCGAAACCCCAAAAGCTCTGCATGAGATATTCAATGGGGGCGTATGGAGGGCGGACATATGCCTTTATATCTGAGATTGGAATAACTTTGTGTGTATTTTGCTTGCAATTCTAATTAAGATTTGTTTTGTTTCCCAACATGTCTTTCGGGTTTTCAGGACTTTGATTTTTGGTTAGTGTTTAGCTTCAATGACAGTGATATTAGACATCTTGGTTATGACTTGTGTAAAGACTCAACCAAGCAGTCAAAAACAAGGCAGAGTCGGAACAAGAGAAAAAGGAGAGCCAAAAAATACAGCAAAGGTCAAAAACCGATGTCAAAAAGGAGTGTGGTCAAAGCCAGGTTGCAAACCAAAAATAAAGTGAAAAGAACAGCATAATTTTAAGAGCAGAGAGCAAAACAAAGGAGAATCACATCCCGTAGTATTTTTGCCCACGCCTCTGATACAAAATGGCTGTTGAGATGAACACCAATAATCCCTCGATGTCATGACCCTAAAGACCATGCCCTAACCACCAGGATGACAAAATACACAAAATGGCATCCAAAAATTTAAACAAAATTCATCCTATAACCGGGGCTACAATCAAAGAAAATAAATACAGCACTGAATTTCCAGATTCAGAAACCTCAAATTTTACACCACAGCAGAGATCGGGAAAATGTAACCAAAACTTCATTCTTAACAACACTTCTCTCCTTGCCCTCACAGATAAAAAATAAACTGCCACTTATTATGGCAGTACACTTACCTCTCCAGGTAACCTTCATCTCTGCTGCTATCCGAACCCAGGCCTCCCTTGACAGTGGGCTAGACTCTCAACCACTTCCGGTGCCATTTTCCACCCCAAAAAGGAAATAAACCCAGAGTTACATCTGAAACTTCAATTTCCCCAGGGGGCCATTGCAGTTGCCTGGATATCTGCTGCCAACTGGTGTAATGGGGGATTATGGCACCTTTTCACTTCATGTCAAGTGGCTTTATTGTCATACCATGCCATCACAGTATTGCAGCATATGGTGGCACAAAATAATGTTCCCAGTACAGCTACATGTTACATCAAAGGAGGGAGTGCAAGACCGTAAAAATTTATTGTACATTCCGGGAAAAGATCTGTTACCACTGTCTCTATCCAGATTTGTCCTTTCTGTGATGTGTACCACCCTGTATCTTTATTGCTTTCTTGCTCACTGTTACAGTCTACATTTTGTTCTTTATGTCTGCATGGATTTTCCTTCTGGTACTCCAGTTTTCTTCCTTTATCCCCAAAAACATGAAAGTCTAGAGAACTGGTGATTTTTAGTTAGCCACATGCTGTGGTTTTGTGTGGGTCTTGAGATGGACCAGTTGGGTGGGGAGCCACATAATGCCAGCTAAGAGCTGTAAATTTAAACGTGACATGTGTGTCTTTAAGGGGCCCCGTAATATAGCTGTGAGCAATTAGAGCTGATTCCTTTTATCTATACTAATAAAAGGCAAACCCCTCACTCACCCTCACTCACTCACTGACTCACTGACTCACCCCAGTCACTGACTCACTCACTGACTCACTCCTCCGGGCTCACTCACTGACTCTCCAACTTCCCGTGTAGGTAGAAGGCTGAAATTTGGCAGGCTCATTCCTTACAGCTTACTTAAAAAAAGTTGGGCGGGTTTCATTTCGAAATTCTACCATAAGGGTCATAACTGGAAGCTATTTTTCCCATATAATGTAATGGAGTCTTGAGTTGGAGATGGCGGGCGGGGGTTTGTGTGACATCATCAGCCTCCTGTAAGTCGTAGAGAACAAAGAAGAACTCCAGCGATGAGCACAAACCCCATTTCACAATTAGAAGGCAGAAAAACATTATGAAGCAAATATGCATACAAGCATATTCATAAGTACAGCTACTCGGAAACAAACACGGCGTGAACCGTAAGTTTATATTAAATTAAGTTGATAGACAGGCTTCCTCCGGCGTTTGTAATTTAGTGCCTGCCCATATAAGGCCGTCCATCAGCGGCAACCCAATACAAACACTGCGGTAAATATTCCGTGTGAAGGACTGTGCTTATGCAGAGGAAGATGAGATGGTCAGGGTGGTGTTTGGCACAAACTCATTGAAACTCGGGGAGAAACTTTTAAGTCCCGGGTCTTAGCTGACATTACCGAGATGGCACCAGAAAGCTGGGAACCTTGATGCAAGAACAAAGCGGCCCCGGGTGAACTGGCGCAATGCGCAGACAAAAGCAACATTTCCCAAAAGAGTGCTGAACAAAACGAAATACACAATTGAGAAGGCAGCAAAAAATAGGCGTCTTATACATACAATCATATTCATAAGTGCAGCTACTCGGGAAACAAAGCACACGGTGGAAAAGTGAATGCCCCGCTAAAGGACAAAAAAACCGGCATCAGTTTGTCACATCACAGATAAAAGGAAGACGAGCTGTTTATTGATGCAGTAAGGAACTAATGATGAATAAACCTTTTATCTTTAACGATTGACAAACCGGAATGAAACTTAAACACATCCACAAATACGAGCCTGATTGAAAGAAATAATGATAATCAATCCTTGGATGACAGCAACATTCAATAACACTCACAAAACAATTACTGTATATTGACAATCATGTTCGTTTTTTTTAAAATGTTCCCTTTTCTTTTCATAACTTCTACTTCTCCACTCGATACGGTATATATATATAAATGTATATATATACCCGATCTACATACATATTTTTAGCATAGACAAGGCCGCTGTGGCAAATTTTGTAGTCTTGCCTCTAACGCCGAGTTCGATTCCCCAGGGGGGGTGTACTGACTAGTTCGCTACCCGATTCATTTCCCTCGCATCTCCTTGGGTTTTTGGGGCGTATGAAAATATTGGGTTTAAACGCAGAATCATATTACGTTATTTTAAAATTTTCCCTTTCTTAGCCAAGCACAGTTGAAAGCTCGATGCATTACTCCATCCGTTAAAAATAACGCATTTAATCACTTTCAATTCAAGCAAGCGGAACTTTGTCAATGCATGATTTCCTGGTACATCCATTACACTGATGCACACATCACAGCTACAAAAAAGGGGTCGGAATAAGCGCGTTCCTGACTGATCATTTCGACTACCAGGCTATAAAGCATGGTTTTGTGACACTGAAAAGCAAGCAAAATTAGATGCATTACAAGCGGACTTTGTGGCTCTTACCCGGGGATCATTGGACTTCGTGACCGTTAGTAATTCTAAATACATCTAATTACAAAATGTTCAATGATCCACTGTTTTAGCCTAATGTACAAAATAATTTTTTGGCTAATGTTACTCAGGTTTAAAAGAGTAAGCTGGTCAAATTACCTTTTATATTTCTTTACTTTTTTTCGAAGAAAAACTGCACTTTATGGTGAAATTTTGGTTATTATTATTTAAAAACAATACTATTCTGAAATGTACTTAAAGTCTTAAACTACCACTTTATTTTAAGTCTGCCCAATTTAACAGGGATGATATTTTTGTTTCTGTTTGAATTCAAATGCAGTTTAAAAACTTTTTCAGAAATAAACAGCTTCAGTTTACAATATTCATGTCCATGTTCTATTTTTGTTCTGTGCCCACTAAAACCGTTTTAAATTAAAAACAAAAAAAAACATTTGCATTTGGGGCAAATTTCTGTAAGATTACATACGATTAATCAAGATTAATTCTTAAAAATGTAATTAATTGGATTAATTTTTTAATTGAGTCCACCTAATATATATATGTAGAAAATATATGTAGATTTGTATATGTTGTAATTAAGTATGTATATATGTGTGTGTGTATATATACAGTATGTGTATATATATGTATATGTATATATATGTATGTGTGTATATGTAAAATATATAACTGTATATATGTGTATAGATGTGTATATATATATATATATTTATATATATATGTTTTTTATATGTTTATATATGTGTCTGTGTGTGTGTGTATATATATATATATATATATATATATATATATATACCAAACAACACTCATGTCAATTACAAAACAATTACATTGTCAATCATGTTCGTATTATTAAAATGTTTCCTTTTCTTTTACTTCTCCCTCCTGGGTATTTTTTCTATATATATATATATATATATATATATATATATATATATATAAAATAGATAGATATGACAACAACACTCATATCAATGACAAAACAATTACATTAACAATCATCTTACGTTATTTTTTAAAAAGTTTGCTTTTCTTTTTCATAACTTCTTTAACACACTACTTCTCCGCTCTGGCCTTTATATTCTACTAGTTCAGTAATAAATCTCAAATACAGTATTTACATTTATAAATAAGTTGCTTATTTTGCGGAAAGAGGCTCAGGCCCCGAAACCTAATGCATCAAAAGGAATACTTCACAAAAAATTTTCATTTTTTTTTAATCTGTTATTTGCCCCATGTTGTTTGTCAGTGGCCTCAAAAAACTTTAAACCCATGTCTTTATGGAGAATTTGCAGCTCAAACTTCATGATACAATGGGTTTCAATGGAATCCAAACAATATCCATCCCTCAATTTTCCAACCCGTTGAATCTGAACAATATCAAAACTTCCAAAATCTTTTTTTTCCTTGTCTTCATTATTCTAAATATCTAGTCGTATGCTCACAACACCTAAACGTGTGTAATTTGGCTGTAGGGGAATTAACAATAGGGCCGAGAAGGTGTACAAGAAGACAGCCTAACTTCCACTAAATTGGGTTTGGGCCCTTTGGGCCTAAAACAGGCCAAAATTGCTTTTAAGTTCAAAGTTCAAAATACCACATCTCAATAATTCAAAATGCTTTGGCTTGAGAACAAAAATACTCCTTAAAAAACTTCAGAAATAAATGATTATTTATTGAACAAAAAGAATACAAAAGACTCCAAAGGAGGTCAAAAAAGAGTTGCCAAACAGACAAGCTGATAAACACCAAACCCAAATGACAACCCATAAAGAAAATCCTTAATTCCCAAAACAAAGGTCAATTTGCCCGAAATACAAACGGTCACAATCAGGCACCAATTGCACCAGGTGCCCCTTTAAAATGAATGCTGGACTTCAGTTTCCAGCCTGCCTTTAAAGGGCTGGGGTGGTGCCATGGTGGTGATGGACAGGCTGCCTACCTCCTGGGGCTCCCCCACAAAAACTAAGGAACACAAAGAGAACCGTAAAACACATAGATGATGCATAATAACTAAATAGAATAAAATAAATTGCTATTACTTAATTAGACAAATAATAAATAACAGAACAATCTTCTTGTTTCAGCTGCTCCCGTTAGGGGTTTCCGATGGATCATCTTCTTCCATAACCTTGTCCTCTGCATCTTGTTCTGACACACCCATCACCTGCATGTCCTCTCTCACCACATCCATAAACCTTCCTCTTAGGCCTTCCTCTTTCCCTCTTCCTGGGAGCTCTATCCTACATCCTTTTCCTAATAAACCGCATCTCTCCCCCCACATGTCCAAAACCAACACAATCTCACCTCTCTGACTTTGTCTCCCAACCGTCCAACAGGCTGACCCTCTAATGTACTCATTTCTAATCCCATCCCTCCTCGTCACACCCAAAGCAAATCTTAGCATCTTTCTCCCACCTCCATCTCTGTCTCCTGCTTTCTGGTCCCGTGCCACCGTCTCCAACCATATAACTAGCTGGTCTCACTACATCCTGTAGACCTTCCCCTTTTACTCTTCTGATACCCGTCTGTCACAAATTACTCCTGACCTCTACTCCCCCCATTTTCCCCCCTACCTGCCTCTCTTTTTCACCTCTCTTACACAATCCCCATTACTCGGATTATTTATCCCAAGTATTCTGTCTTGTTCCTACTGACCTTCATTCCTCTCCCCTCCACCTCTCCAGGATCTCTTTAACCTGCTCCTACTCTAGCTTCAAATCACAATGTCATCAGCAAACATCATAGTCCACGGGGGCTGCTATCTAATCTCGTCGTCCCAAACCGTCATGACCATTACAAGTAAGGAGTGTTCAGAGCCGATCCCTGATGTAATCCCACCTCTGTTGAATGCATCTGTTACTCCTACCTAGACCTCACCACTGTACACTTCCTCTTCATATCCTGTACAACTCTTACATACTTCTCTGCCACTCCCGACTTCCTCATACAATACCACAACTCCTCTCAGACACCCTGTCATATGCTTTCTCCAGGTCCACAAAGACGCACTGCAACTCCTTCTGCCTTCTATACTTCCCATCACATCCTCAGGCAAACATTGCATCTGTGGTGCTCTTTCCCATCACAAACCTACTCACTGCTCACTAATCATCACCCTCACCTTAACCTACCTCCATTACTCTTTCCCATAACTTCATGCTTCCAGCACATCAATTTTATCCCCCTGTAGATACTGCAGCTTGCACCTCTCCCTCAATAAATAAACAGAACAATATCATAAAAAATACAGAAAACAATGGACAATAATAGAAATGAACAAAGAAGAAAAATGAAGCACCCTGGCTTAACACTTTGAACACGTTATGAGTTAAATCGTATCATTGAGCCTCTAGGTGTGACGTACGACAAACCTCATATATGGCAGTATACAGCCACTATAGACACAGCCATTATTACTATAGTGCTGCCATCTAGTGGGTGACATAGAATTTTTAGACACAATAGCTTAAACAGCATCAAACACATTTCATTATTTGATGACACCTTTAGTGAAGGCACTTACAACATTTATGATCTAATTGGTTCCATTTCTGGTTGGTTTATCAATTGTAGCACAGGCTGGTCAGCTGACTTACTCAGGGTCACAAAGTGGTGTCAGTAGTGGGATTTTTAACCAACAACCTTAGGGTTTTGAAGTCCAAAGCCTTAACTCCTACACCACACTGCCTGCCAGACAGTCAGTAGTCGTGTTATTATGAGAAAGGTATAAAGCTGCTGATGTTTTGAAACAAGTACATTTTTACCAGATGAGTATTTTGATAACAAGGGCAGAGAACGAGATAATGACAAAAATGGGATAATTGTGGAGCCTGTATTCTCTGGCATTGATGTGCATAGCTGCCCTGAAGGTGATTCTTCATCACAAGGTGTTTGCCAGGACAGCACAACTATGGGCATTCTGAGCACAAACAGTCCTCAACAAGTGTGGACAACACAAAACAAATTATATTTACGCACATTTGTTCTGAGCCTGCACTCTGTGAGGTGCCATCCTTCAGGGATTCTCTTTCAAAGGAGACTTTTAGCCATGTTGCAGGTCAAAATGAAATAGTTAACACTTTATTTACATTTTAAGAGTTATTATTGATAATAAAATCATTGCATGTAAACGATTCGCCCAAATCTGTTGCATATAAAACGATACTGATGAAACGTTACTGTTTTTCATTAGAAAATCCGGTTTCCACGTCTACCTGTATTAGTTTAAATAGGACTTTTACCACTGCGAATAGGGCGGGCACGTTGACGTATCGTGTCGACTGGGCAAAACACAGTTAATCGCGTCTATCTATATATGTCTATGTTTTCCGTAGCCTACTACAGGAGAGGTACTCTCTCGCCATTGGCTTTGATTTCGCTCCTTGCTATTTCGTTATACTGCACGGTGGTTTCCTAAGCCTTTGTTATACTGAATTCCTTTCTCACGTTTCCGCTCCTATTCTTACACTGCCGTATGCTACAGCGGGCTTCAGCTAGTTAGTTATAAAATTGTCAATTCAAGTATTTTCTCATTCAAGAGTAATACTACCTTTTTGTGTTAATTCTCAATATCTTTTCAAGTATTTCTCTGGTGTAACCTTTTGCTACAAATTTGGACCTTGATATTGACTTCACGTTTTGATACATTTGTTCAAGTTTCCCTTTGTCTCCCCTTTTTGACCTTTGTGTCTGCCTCTCATATCTTCCATGCTATCATCCATTGCACAATATATTTTTCTTCTAGCTTGTAAATTGTTACTGGTTTGACACAATAAGACACCAGACATAATAAAGGTTCGGGGCAGCCACCCGCATAATATTTCGGCTGCAAAAAGGATGAATTCTCAAGAAAGATGTTCACAAGACTGAGTCTAAAAACAGAACTGACTAAACAAAGGCAAGATGGGGCTTTAAAGGCCTGTATAGCAAATGACATCATCCTGGGGGCCAGAACCGGAAGTGACATCGTCATAGGGGCCAGAAGTGATGCCATCCAATGCACCAAAACCGATAGTGACGTCACCAGAGTCGGCAGTGATGTCATCAAAGGTGCTGGAACTTCGGGGAAGGGAAGAGTCTCGCAATGAACTGAGAAGGACAATCAGTGCACCCCGCCGCCCCCTGGTCTGATGTGATATTACAGTTACTTGAGCCCTTTAGCTGCCTCATACTTGCATGTGTGTGACACTGGGTTTTGCTGACCTAACCTGTGGGAATTCTAGGTATGAGGAAGTGATTTTTATTATTGTGTTTTGGAATTGGGTATCAATTTTTGTTACAGTTTTATTTATGTATTTGTTTTGTTTATGTGATGCCATTTTGGTTCCCATCACGTGACTGTGATTGCCCCTATCTCCGATGTAATGATGTCAAAAATTAGTGCTTTTACAGTATGCTAAAATGCTACTCGTAATATTTCGTTGTGTTATATTTTGGTGTGTGTTTATATTAGGATTATCGATAAAGATTTAACCGTGCATCGAACACTCATAATGAAAAGCTGACATTGGAATCAAACTATATTACAACAGCAGGCTGGTACAAGTGACCTCATTAAACCATTAATATTTGTAAAGGAGTTTTACAAGAGTGTCATATTTAGGACTAAATAAAATTCTGGATTGCATGCAAAATCTAAATTGACAATAATTCTGGGAAGATATTGTTTTATCTTGGTAGACTAATATATATGTTTCTCTACTTTCCCCTATTGTATTATTAATACTGTATGTAGCCTTAGAATGCCTAATCTCACAGACTTACCACTGTATATAACTTTTCCCCACCTTCCCTTCTATATCTATAACCTCAGGCAATTAGATGTAGTAAAAAAAACAAAAAAACAAGCAGGAGTTAAGTTACACATAATGTATTACTGATAATATTCATAAATAATAACAAAATGCAAAGTACATTTAAATATTGGCAACCATACAACCTGATAAAATGGTGATGTGTAATTCAGGTGGCTTACAGACTTGCAGTTACTTAAAAATGTCTCTAGTTAAGGCATTGTTGGTGCTCAGCTTTCAGCCACATGTCTGTTCAATATGGCTGCTGAGCTGTGCTCTTCATTGTGTTGTCTTCATCATCACAGGTTAGCAAGAGAGATGCTTCTTCATCATATGTTGGTTAGAGAGAGAATGTGGTTGAGTATGCAAATTTATAGGTTCTCTCCAATTCCTAGAACCAATAGGACATCATGGTACTTGAAGGCCTCTGAGACAAGCCAATTCCAAACAGCCATATCTCAGACCAATGGGGGGAAATAGTACATCTTAACCCCTGCAGCCCCAAGACTATATATTACGCTAACCTGGCTTTGTGTGGGTGATGGAGAAAAGACTTTAGCAAAGAAATACTCATCAAACTGGTTTTAGACACATCCTCCAAATCCTGTCTAAAATTACAAAGAAAAGTCGTTTAAACAAGAATGCCTCTCACCAAGGTAACACTAAACTACATTGGTTTGGCTAAATTATAAATAAAGACATACAAAACATTTATCAAGTTATATGCAAAATCTCACATCACAACAGATATGCTATATTGAAAAAAAGTATTGGGACACACCTCTTAATTATTGAATTCAATTGTTTCAGTCCAACCTGTTGTCACAGGCGTATAAAATCAAAGCACCTCAACATGCCGTCTCTGTTTACAAACATTTGTGAAACAAAGTGGGTCACTCTGAAGAGCTCAGTGACTTCAAGCATGGTAATCTGATAGGATGCCACCTTTGGAATAAGATGGTTTGTGAAATTTCATCCCTGCTGAATATTCTATGGTCAGCTGTAAGTGGTGTTATTGGAAAGTGGAAGCGTTTAGGGACACAGCAACTAAGCCACGAGTGGAAGACCATGTGAAACAAAGCGGGGCCAAGGACTGTTAAGGTGTGTGATATGTAAAACTCTGAACACTCTGGTAATTCCATAGCTGAAGATTTCGATAGTTCCACTGGCATTAACTCATGCGTGGAGCTTCATGGAATGAGTTTCCATGGCCGGGAGCTGCATGCAAGCCTCACATCACCAAGTCCAA
The DNA here is from genome assembly GCF_016835505.1 of Polypterus senegalus. Taxonomy (NCBI): domain Eukaryota; kingdom Metazoa; phylum Chordata; class Cladistia; order Polypteriformes; family Polypteridae; genus Polypterus; species Polypterus senegalus. The sequence continues at coordinate 13,323 of NW_024383031.1, read as the reverse complement.
CGCCAATTGTCAGATGGAGTGGTTGAAACATGTTCTATGGGTAGCGAATCACACTTCTCTGTTTGACAGTCAGATGGATGAGTCTGGGTTGGGAGAACATTACCTGCCTGACTGAATGGTGCCAAGCTGTGAAGTTTGGTGGTGGAAGGCTAATGGTGTGGGCTGTATTGTTAGGGTTTGTGTTAGGCCTTACTTCCAGTGTAGGGTAATCTTAATGCGCCAGCATACAAAGACATTTTGGACAACGCTATGCTTCCAACTTTGTGGAAACAGTTTGGGGAAGGTCCTTTTCTATTCCAGCAGGACTGTGCCAAAGTGCACAAAGCAAGGTCCATAAAAACATTATTGGATGAGTTTGATTTGGAAGAACTTGACTGGCCCACACAGAGCCATGACCTCAACTTCATCAAATATCTTTGGGAAGAATTGGAATGGGAGATTGTGAGCCAGGCCTTCTGCCCAACTTCAGTGCCTGACCTCCTAAATGCTCTACAGAATAAATGGGCACAAATTCCCACAGAAACACTCCAAAATATTGTGAAAGCCTTCCAAGAAGAGTGGAAGCTGTTATAGCTGCAAAGGGGTCTACCTCCATATTAAACTCTATGTATTTGAATGCAGGAGTCATTAAAGTTCCTGTTGGTATAATGGTCAGGCCCCAATACATTTATCCACATAGTGTACATATAAAATTTTATAAAGGCTGCTATTGTTTAAAGATTGTGCATGTTGTCCGCATGCTGCAGTAGGAGGCATAGATGGATCTTAAAGCGCTTGGCGTTGCCGGCAGGAGTGGCGGTACTAACCTTTCTCCTTTGTCTTCCAGAAAAGAGACACTCCGCCATCATAGCCTGCCCGCGAGTACTCACTTCGCTCTTCCTCTGCCACCTCTTTCCTGACGTCAGCAGTCCCATCCTCCCTCAACGGTTCCTTCCCAGCATTCCTCCACTTCCGGCTCCTCCTTCTATAAAATGGCGCGCGCCTCTGAAGGTGTGCGCATAGACTTCTTTGCTTATATTTTGACCTGTTTCTTTTGCAATATTGTGGATTGTCTGCAATATCGGGGCGGAAACCCCAAACCTTGATATTGTCTATTGCTTCATCTTTACAGTGGTGTAGCCCGGCAGGATAAGAGCCCAAGAGGATGACTGAAGGTCAAGACCTAAACACAGTGCTGCAGGGGATGAATACCGGTCCTGGCCTTCAGCAGGCGACAGGCGAAACCACCTACGAGTTGCGGAGAACGAAGGCCAGGTTGGCAGAAGCCAAGGGTAAGACCCGATCCGCCTCAGTCACGCCTCCGCCTCTGGTGCCCATGACAGGGCGGATGACTCGAAGTCTAGCTGGGCATCTCAACATGGCCACCGGAGCAGTGGCAGCAGTCTGAGTGGGCGTCCATTCTGGCGACCTACCTGAAGGGACCAGCGGGCTTGTCATGACCTCCCGGAGGAGGGGGCGGTTATGACCTCCTAAAGCAGGAGATCCTGGCACACTCACGAGGCATCACGCCGGGCCAGGAGCAACTGAATGGCCGGAGCTGGCAGTTTGACCCGGAGAAGCGGCCTGTGCACAGGCCTTCGACTCTGGGGCAAAATGGGACGCTGGTTCGCCCAAAGGTCCCAAGCCCGGAAGGTCATTGAACAGGTATCCTGTGAGGGTCTAGTAAATGCCTGCCAAGCCCTACGCCCAGCAGGTCCAGCCCATCCTTATAAGGACATGCCGAGGCCTCCTAGAAGTCCTGGAGCATCAGCTTTCGGTCTACCAAGCCGGGGGTCAGAAAGGCAGCTCCGTGGAACCGACAGGATGAGTGGCCACCCGAGCCTCTCCACGCTGCGGAACCACGAGAGGCCTAAAGAAGGCTGGCCTCCCGCCTGTTACAAGGATTACGAGACCGGCCATCTACTGCCGAACCTGTCCCTCAAACCCCAAGCGGAGCGATGGACTGCACCTGGGCCACCGCCGAAAGGTACTGTACTCCGCCGCACCGCTGGCAAGTCAAACACGGGGAGTGGTGTTATTAAGCGGCACTCGGTGGTGGCTCTATTTGACTCCGGCAGCAACATTACAATTGTCGCCGTTAGCGCATTACACGACCGTGGCTTCGCAGCACTTGCAAGTCACTTGGTGCAAGTGCAAGTCTTACCATTCGCCGCTGTTACATCACATGGAAGGGCAAGTTTCCAACTTGATGGTCACGGTGTTGCCCGGACCCCTATCCAGTAATTTTGGGACAAGACTGGTCACACAGGAAGCGGTAAGGCAACACTGCTCCGGGGCCTCGCTAGGTCTGGTTATGAGGGGCGAGGCACCCTTCCCCCTGTCTCCACGCCATGCTCTGAGGCAAGCCAAAATGCGCGAGCCCGGGGAAGCATCCACCGGGAAGATCATGAGCCAGGAACACTTCCGCCAACCCCCCCAAGACCCCTGAGCAATTTGGACCACCAATTTCGGTCCACGCCTGCCTCGTTTAAAAGAGAGCAGTGGAATGCGATTCCTGGGTTTGCCCAGAATCGATTGTTCTTCCAGGCAGCTCACAAGCTGACGGTTCCATGCACATGCAGCCCTTCTTTGTGCTGGAGAATAATCTGTTGTATCGGGTGGCAACCCACGAGGGTGAGCGTGGAAATTGTTGCTAGTGCCAGCGACCTTCCGGCGGAGGTTGTGAACTAGCTCACGCTCACCTCCCTAGGCACCCACCTCGGGCGAGACATTGGAGAGAATCAAGCCTCTTTTACTGACCCGGGATGAGCGAGGAGGTCCGGCGCTTCTGTCAATCCCTGTTGAATGTCAGATTCGCCAGATTCCTAGGAGGGACCGCGCTCCTCTCGTCCCAATACCCTGATAGACATCCCGTTTGGACCGAATAGGGGGGACTTAGTAGGACCCCTGGAACCCTCAAACCGTGGCCACAAGTACATACTGGTCATGGTAGATTATGCAACCCGATACCCAGATGGTTCCCCTCGCTCTGCTAACACCAAGAATATCGCAGGGAATTAGTCAACCTATTTTACGAGTGGGTATCCCCAAAGAAGTCCTCACGGACCAGGGTACTCCCTTCACCTTAGATACTGCTTCAGGAGGTTGCCAAATTACTGAGAATCAAGCACCTGAAGAGAGTCTGTCTACCAGCCCCAAACAGGCGGGCTGGTGAAACGTTTTAACCAGGCGCTTAAACAGATGCTCCATAAGGTGAGTCAGCGCCGATGGCAGGAATGGGACCAGCTCCTACCACTGCGTGCTTTTGCCACTGCGGAGGTGCCCAGGCCTCTACAGGCTTCTCCCCTTTTGAATTATTGTACGGCCGAAACCCCGGGACTTTTAGACATACTAAAGAGGGCTGGGAGGCTGAGGCCCTTCCTCCTCAATATATTGGAGTATGTGGCGCAACTGCGCGACAGGCTCGCTAAAATCAGGCCACTCCTAAAGGACCACGTGACTCATCGCAGGCAGCGCAGGCCCGTGTTACAACCACAACTCCGTCCTCCGGAGTTCCACCCAGGGATCGAGTGATGGTGCTCGTTCCTACCTCCCACTCCAAGTTGCTAGCTCACTGGCGGGGCCATACGAGGTTAGGAAAGAAAGGGGCTCGTCGACTATTTAGTTAAGCAACCTAATCGTTGACCGAGTGAGAGGATTTACCATGTCAATTTGTTAAAACCCTGGAAGGACAGGGCGAGCCTCCCGAAACTCATAGATCCTCTCCCTTTCGCTAGCACATCTGCCCTTAACCTCGGGTGATGAGCTGACACCCCTACAGCGAGAGATAACAGGCTATCCACGCCATCCCGGAATGTGGCGAGTCACGGGCGACCTCGCTGATTGCATGATATAGTCACGGACCCGGAGTGATCGTCTGGGAGAGGCCCTATAGACTCCGGGAGGCAAAAGCGCCCAAGTGGAACTGGAGGTGCAACAAATGTTGGATGTGGACATTATCGAGGAAAGCCATAGCCTTGAGTCAGCCCAATCGTCCTCGTTTCCAAGCTGGACGGCTCCTGGAGGTTCTGCAATGACTTTAGACGTCTAAACCAGGCCTCCAAGTTTGACACCTCCACGATGCCCGCATTGGCGACCTGCTCGGCGGCTGGGTCGCGGCTCGGTCTTGACTACTCTTGATAAGGCGAAAGGGTATTGGCAAATTCCTTAACGGCATCTGCAAAAGAAAACGGCCTTTAGCACCCCTAGTGGACATTGGCATACAAGGTCCTCCCATTTGGGCTCCGACGGGGCCTAGCGACCTTCAGCGCTCTGCTGGATAGAGTGCTGAAGCCCCATCAGTCCTATAGTGCGCACTACCTGGATGACGTCGTCCATCTATTCCGCACCTGGGAGGAGCATCTATTGCAGGTCTCTGCTGTCCTCGTGACACTTGCTAAAGCCGGCCTGCATTAACCCCGTGAAGTGTTTTTTGGCAAAGGAGAGCAGTATTTAGGCTACCTTGTGGGACGAGGACAGGTGAGACCCCCAATGTTCCAAAGTCAAAGACATCCTGGAATGGCCCCGTCTGAATACCAAGAGACAGGTGCAGGCTTTCTTGGGGCTGGCGGGTACTACGCTGGTTCAGGTACCCGTTTCTCGAAAGGGCAGCACCCTTTCACGAAGGCGCTCCCGCATGTGGTATGGAGCGACAAAGGCGGAACACGCATTCAATGACCTGAAAAGGACCTAACGTCGGCACCTGTATTAGGACCCTGATTTTGGGCGGCCTTTTATCCTCCAGACTGGCCGGATACAGGCCTGGGCGTGTTGAGCCAAAGCGTCGATGGTGTCGAACACCCCGTGATGTACCTAAGCCGGAAAACTACTGGACCGAGAGGCCAGGTAATGCGGCAGTGGAGAGGAAGCCCTGCCATTAAGTGGGCGTGACTTATCTCTGGTACTACCTGTGGGTCGCGAATTCACTCTGGTGACTGATCCGCTGCGCTTCAGTGGATGTCCCTCCACAAAGAGTCGAATCCGGGTCACCAGGTGGTTTGGACTTATAGCCCTATAAGTTCGCGGTCACTTATCGCCAGCCGCCTTACGCCAATGCCGATGCCCTCTCTGCATCCACGACCTCTCGGTTAGGTCTCACCGACCTGCGGTCTTGGGCTAAGGGGGCGTGTCACGCGATGCTCGAGTAGGAGGCCGCGGACGGATCTTAAAGCGCTTCGAAAGACGTTCGCCGACAGGGAGTGGCGGGATACTTACCTTTCTCCTTTGTCTTCCAGAAAAGAGCGCCTCGCCATCATAGCCTGCTCACAGTATGTCCACTTCGCCTTCCTCCGCCATCCTTCCTGATGTCAGCAGTCCCATCCTCCCTCACTCCTTTCTTTTTGCAATATTGTGGATTGTCTGCAATATCGGGCAGGAAACCCCAAACCTTGATATTGTCATCGCTTCATCTTTTACACGTTTAAGCTCAAGATAAACTAATCAGTTTGTGTATGTGTGTAATGAATGTATGAAATGGAGGCCAGGGACTTTAAAATGTATGTGTTTAGCTAAAAGTAACTTAACTAACAATCAGCCAGACTGTGGAATTTATCAGTTGTCCAATGTTTTTGACTGATGCAACATCTTACATAAGTAGCCAAGCAAGACACTATAAATACGAAGGATTTTAAAAATTATTTTCAGAAAAGGAAACAAGTGCCATAAGAAGACAACTCAGAGATTTTCACCTTCAGACTGCCAGTCCACTCTCAAGCATCACCCTTGGATTAAGACAACAAAGACTGCAACAACCAAAGCTACAGCTCAAATAATATGAAGCCTGCGTGTGACCCTGATTTAAATCATTTAGGTTGTATGTTTTCATACTGTGGGAGGCCCTCACACTCTGTAAAACCCACTGAGATGAGAGAGGGGCACTATAGCTAACATTGTCTTCTCCTTCTTGTCCAGCAGCACAGAGAAGCTTGCCCAGTGAGGGCACTGCACTCTTCCACTACTGGTACCCCATTCATAAAAACCCAACTTCCAGAGGAAGCATCATTTTGCATGGGCCAGCCATACCATATGCACATCAGAAGAGGTCATCCACCGAAACTCAGTATATTCAGGCCCGGCCTTTTGGATGGGAGACCATCTAGGAAAAGGTTGGGTTGCTGCTGGAAGAAATGTTGGCGATGTCGCAGGGGCTGCCTGTGGGTCTGAATGTGAATCCAGTGCCAGTGATAGGGGCACTGTGCTGCAAAAATGGTGCCGACTTTCACATGAGACATAAAATCGAAGTCCTTTGTCTCTGTGGTCATGAAAGATTCCTGGCATTAAATAATACATTTTATTTATATAGTGCCTTTCCCATGCTCAGGCACTTGGGCATCTGTTGTAAAGAATAGGGAATAATAGTATCATGAAGAATAGTACCCTAAGTATAGAGATGAATAGTATCCTAACGTCCAGGCTAAATTGTCCACTCCCAACCTAAACATTTCTGGACCCTATTTGACCCCGATCTCTGATTGTCTCTCTCTCTCTAGCCACTTCACCACCTAATAACAAATGTGTGATGAGCATACTGGTACAAAATGACTGCTGTCGCAGTCATTCAGGTGGATGCCACACATTAGTGGTGGTTAGAGTGTCTCCCACTCACTATATAAAGAAAAGAGCTGTATAAATGAAGATAATTATCATTTATTATTGTTAGGGTGAACCACTGGATTGAGCTCTTGATCAAAATGACCCCATGGCTCAGAAGCCACATTTTTCTGTTATAAATTTCCACCCAAAGACAATGGGGCAGCAACACCAAAACGGTGTTTCTTTGTTTATCTTAGCTTTCATTAAACGGAGTACCCAGTTGGCACCTCAAATTTTCATTCCTGCACACAATATCTAACATTTATGTCATTTGAGGACACAACATCTGAGAACCATGAGGGACTGATTGAGGATCAATTATGTTAGGTAGAATGCCTAGAAAGGGCTGGGAGTTCTTGTGGCCAGGAACCCTGCAGGTTTTGTTATTTTTCTCCAGCCGTCTGAAGTTTTTATTTGTTTTTTCTGTCCTCCCTGTCCATCAAACATTACTTTTATCCTGATTTGATTTTTAAATGTTGTTTGTTATTGTTGGTTTCCCACAAATAAACTTAAAGAAATAAAGTTTTGGTATTACTTTGCTGAAGTTGTCATGCTTTTTGCTGTCATTTACCAATGACTGATGATTGCTAATGATACAAACTGCACTTATTTAGGTTACATACTGCTAGGGGTAGCGACTAGCCAAGGGGTCCTCAATCACCGTCCTGGAGGGCCGCAGTGACTACAGGTTTTCATTCCAGTTAGTTGCCTAATTAGGAATTCAGTGCTTGCTGATAATGAAACTTGGTATTTAACTCTATGCTTTGTTAGCGTTTTTATTCATCAAAGACAAATTTTAGTTACACTGTAGATGTGGAGGTCCTCAGTTACACTCCTGGAGGACCACAGTGGCTCAGGTTTTCACTTTAACCAATTTCCTAATTAAAACCCTTTTATTTACTATTAAAGCAATACATTTTGAGGTTAATTTTAATTATATGACCTATTATAATTCAGAACCCTTAATTGCCTATTTTAGTTTTTAGCAGCTGTATTTATGTTTTGCCTCAAGAGGAGTTGTGGTATTGTATGAGGAAGTCGGGAGTGGCAGAGAAGTATCTGAGAGTGGTGCAAGGGAAGTACGAGGGAAGTGTGACCGTGGTAGGGGTGACGGATGCATTCAAGGTGGAGGTGGGATTACATCAGGGATCGGCTCTAAGCACCTTTCTTATTTACAATGGTGAAGGACAGGTTGACATACAAGATTAGACGGGAGTCCCATGAACTATGATGTTTTGCTAAAGACATTGTGGTCTGTGGCGATAGAGGGCAGGTTGGGGAAGACTCTGGAGGGTGGAGATATGCTCTAGAGGGGAGAGGAATGAAGGTCCGTGGAACAAGAGAGAATATGTGTGTGTATGAGAGGGAGGTCAGTGGGTGGTGATGATGCAGGTAGTAGGTTGGCGAAGGTGGAGGTTTAAATACTTGGGATCAACAGTACAGAGTAATGGGAAGTAATTGTGGGAAGAGGGTGAAAAAGGGTGCAGACAGGGTAGAATGGGTGGAAAGAGTGACAGGAGTAATTTGTGACAGGCGGGTATCAGCAAGAGTGAAAGGGAAGGTCTACAGGCGGTAGTGAGACCAGTTATCCAAACTGTTGTATGGGTTGGAGATGGTGGCACTGACCAGAAAGCAGGAGACAGAGCTGGAGGTGGAGAGTTAAAAATGCTAAGATTTGCATTGGGTGTGATGAGGATGGACATGATCAGAAATGGGGTACATTGGAGGGTCAACTCAGGTTGGATGGTTGGAAGACAAAGTCAGAGAGGTGAGATTCGTTGGTTTGGACATGTGAGGAGAGATGCTGGATATATTGGGAGAAGGAAGCTAAGGATAGAGTTGCTGGGGGAAGAAAGAAAAGAAGAAGGTCAAAGCAAATGTTTATGGATGTGGTGGGGAGAAACATGAAGGTGATGGGTGTGACAAAACAAGATATAGAGGACAGAAAGATAGGGAAGAAGATGATCCACTGTTGGATCCCTAGCAGGGAGCAGCTGAAAGAAGAAGATTTACGTTTTAATTGTTGCCTCTTTCTTAATCAGACTTTAAATAATAATGAAATGCAGAAAACCATTCACGGCAGTTCCCAGCTAACATAGTCCTTTTAAACCTGTGCATATTAACCATAAAAATTGTTTGGGAAATAAGCGAGGGGGAGTTGGAAGGACCATTACATTTAAATCTGTTCTGCCCCCACACACACAGACAAATGTTCCAGAAAGAGCTCGACAGTGCAATTAAAATTTCTCTTGGGTGAATGAAAGCACTAACAAAGGCAAGTAGTTAAAATTACAAATTTCTTTCTCCAAGGACTGTCTTCTAATTAGGAGGCCAGTTGGAAGGAAAACCTGCAGCCACTGCACCCCTCCAGGACGGTGATTGAGGCCCCTGGATTGGTTCTTGGAGTCTATTAGACTGTCAGCCTTTCAAAGGTTCAAAAACCTACGGAAGTAACAATGGCTGCTCCTGGTTTTAGTAGCCTTTTCAGGGAAGGAATCCAAAGCGGATCAACCGTCCACAAATGACTTCTCCAGAGACACTTCTAGCCCTGGTAAGCTACCCGGAGTTGGGGTAGCCAGCCTCAGCCAGGGTTTATTAGAGTTTGAATGTTAAATAGGTACATATTGATGGAGTAGTGTGAGGAAGGCTAAAGGTTTAGGCATTTCCAGTATTAACCTGTCCATTTATAAAAAAAAAGAACTTCAAGTTAAATAGTTTTATGTGAGCGGTTCTTTCACAGTAAACGATGGTATACATATGATAGCACACTACTTAATCCCCTCTATAGATAAAAAACGTTGCTGGTGGTCAAATCTCGTTGTTAGTTTAGCTGCCTGACATGGAGCAAGAGTTTGTTTTAGGCCTTTGACTTTGTGATAATATTTCCATTGAGTTTTGCCCTAAAACATTGTCGTTCAGATTTGTGCTTCTCTGGTTTTTCACCCTGTGCCTGCCTGGCGTTTTTGTCAGCCCGATTCTAATCATCTCCTGGCTCATATCTTTATTCCCCCTTTAACCCTTTCCCAATTTAGTTCACGCGAAACCTTTTCCTCCCCAGTCAGCGTCCCCCAAAAGCCATGCCAGTGGTGCCCTTGGCCCGTTGTCATTTAGATTGCCCATCACTTCACATTCATGTCGCGAGGAAGACAGAGGGCAGCTGCCACCTGGAATGACACATCCAGCTGTAAAGAGAGTGTCAAGTTCACTTCGGGCCCCACGTGAAGCAGAATTCATTCACTCCTGAGGATCCCAGCAAAAGCGAAGCGTTGTGCAGCCGTGTAATCCATTCTGTTGAAGTTAATCAAATCAAAAGCGTCTTACTCTCTTGTCTGCCGATAATCATCAATTCGAAGAACAAAAGCAATTCAAATCCTCGAATTGCCTTTAAAAATGAGTGAAGGAGACAGGCAGGGGTGGAGGTGGGGAAGAGGGGTGTGAAGGGTTCGCGTTTTCATATTTTTTGTATTTTAGTGAGACTTACCCGACAAAACCGTTCATGCTTTTTTCCTCTTGCATTCTCATAGAAGCACATTTTAGGTTTTGGGATACGGTGGCCTTTTTTGTACTTTTGTTTTTAAAGGAACCCAAGATGCTGTACTACCATAAATGGCCAGGCCATTTTAATGTATAGGGCACAATGGGGCCCCAGGAGCATAGGGTCCCATGATGTTTCTGAGGCCTATGTAGTTTCTGGTTTTCTATCATAACTTGGGACTCAGAGCACTACTTTGCCCTGGGTCTATGATGTTTTTAAGATGGCCGGTGAATGGCAGCCACAATGTGAAAAACACTTCAATCCCTCCCCACCCCCAAACCCACATACATAGAGATAAAGTAAAAACACAGCATTTAATTAATATAAATTACAACCTTCATTGAAACAATACAGCCATATAAGCAACAGCAGATCAAGAAGAACTTTCAACATGGATGCCAGTCATCTTACAGGCCTTCAGTGTCTTGTGTAACCACTTCACAATCGGTGCACTTATGCATGTTATCCCATTCCTACAAAAAGGGGGTCATGGAAACTAATGGCAACAGAAGATCACTTTGCTGGATTACACCAACAGGACATCCCAAAGGTGGGATTCATTCTCCAAGAGAAACAAGGCAGGCCATGGCATGGCTAGCTCAGCAACTGTGTGTGGCAAGCATTGTCCTGCTTTTGGGTCATAGTGTCCAGCAGGTGTTGTGAGCAAGGGCCACTCAAGTCTGACCTCGCTGTACTGTGACAGGGGGGTGGCTGGGGTGGACCTGGCGGGCCAGGAGGGCCAGAGGAAGGCTTTGCCTTCCCCAGACCATCTGGGGGCCCTGGTTCCTTGGAGCCTGCACCTCAGACTTCCCCCACCAGGAAGTGCTGGGGAAGGACGGGACACCCCGGGTGCTTCAGGGATACAGCCGGCACTTCAACACAGGGGCATGTTGGTGGGAGATTGCCAGGAGCACCTGGAGCACATCCGGTGTGGATAAAAGGGGGCCCCCTCCTTTCATTCGGCTGGAGTGTGAGGGGGTTGACTAAGCGGGGGAGAAAGGAGGGGGGGGCCTGAAGATTTGGGGTACAGTGGGTTGTGTGCACTGACTTTTGTAAATAGTTGTATTGTAAATAAGCGTGTTGTGGTGTTTTTCAATATGTCTACCTGTCTGTGTCCGAGGCTTAGTCCACACCTGTCACTGACACTCTCGTGATCTAGGAGTCCCAAAGCCCGTGCCCAAAAAAAATTAAGGTTGCCCACTAAAGGAGGAAAACACCGTCAAATATCCCAACTACATAACCAAAGGGGAGACAAATCTTTATAAAAATAAATGGTTTATGTTAGCAAAATGTTATGAAACTCCAAAGAGCACAAAAGAACAAGGGAATGCACAGTAAACAAAATCCAATATAAGATTCCAGATGTTTGATCAAAACCAGAGCAGAGGGTCCAAAATCATAATCACAGTTCCAAAACAAAATCCAAAGCTGAAGCTGAAACACAAAAGCACAGTTGAAAAGCCAGAAAACACAAAGCTAACACTAATACCCTCCCAGTCTTAAATGAACCACCAGGAACTATGGAGGCCTTGCCTTAAATTGGAGTCAAGCACAGGTAACAAAAAAAAATTTCCCAAAATTGCTCACTAGAGTGTGTGTGTGTGTGTGTGTGTGTGTGTGTGTGTGTTGTGTGGGGAACACAGTGAAAATATCCGACTAGAAACAAAAAGTGGCTCAGGGCTGAGATGAATCTAATCAAATTAAAGGGTTATTTCACAAATGCTGTACAAGTCCAAGGAGATGTCCGGCAAGGCAAGAACACAACAAACAAAGTCCCAAAAGAGAACCAAAAGTGGGAAAACACAGCGGGTTCAAAAGATAAAATTGAACACAGTCCAATATAAACTCCAGGGGTGAGGAAAAAAAGGGGAAACAGAGTAGGGTTCAAACAATCAAAAACACAGTCGAAACAAAATCAATGACAAAGTTAAAAAAAAAAAAGCACGGGTTGAAAATCCAGAAAACACAGGAAATAGTAACAATACTAAGGAAACTCACCCACAACTCCCCGGCTCACTTCATTTTACTTTCAATGAACCGAAGGAACTAGGAGGCTCTCAATTTGATTGGATGAAGGGCCATTCCTGGGGTGATTGGCAGGTGGCCCCTGCCCTTGAGGCCCCCCACAAAACACAAAACACTAGCCCCCACCTCTTTCTCAATGCACACAAAAGTAAAATGTACTAAAGAAACATTAATAAAAATAAATGATACAAAATTAAACATAACAGACAGAAACACAACTGAGAACATCAGCTAGGGTGAAAGTGCTGCCTGAAATACAGTATGACAGTAGGGTGGAGGGCGCTCCTGGTGGTGATTGGCAGGTGGCCCCATCCCCCCGAAGCCAACCACAAAACACAGGGGACATTAGCTAGGCCACACCCCTTTCCCAAGCACACAGAGAAAAAAAAGAAAACATTAATACAAATCAAAATATAAAATTAAAAATACAACTGTGATACGGCCGGGAAATGTAGGCTGAAACCCCGACGAACCACGCCATTGTGTTTTGTTTTTTCGGCAGGGGTGATCGAGAACCGTGTCTGAGAGGGACAACTGTTACGGAATAGGCATCTGTTTATTCCAAACATGTGGAGAAGCGTAAAGACATCAGCAATAGAACAGAAAGAATATCTGATCCTAAGAAGGGCAGGGCCCTCCAGAGTGCAAACAGATTTGGGTGTTATGGGGTAAGAGGCCTTATCTTAGTTAAACACATGTCCAAACCAAATGGCATCTAACTTTGGTTGGTCAATGATGAAGTCAGTCTGTCTACTGATAAGAGGCAGTAAACCCTTCAAGCAAATTTTAACAATAGTTAACTACTATTATATAAAAAACTACTGTATTGTGTGTGTGTGTGTGTGTGTGTATGTGTCTGTTCCCCCCAAGAAATCTGATTAGTCAGTCTGGCTTTGGTCTGATAGGGGCAGTTTGGCTTTGGTGATGTGATTGACAGAATTCTGGGCAAAGGGAAGTAAAAGCAAATGCCCATCCAGAAAATCGCTTTTTAAAGGGCCCGGGAAATTTTTCACAAGAAGATAAATGCGTCTTCACGGGGGGTGCCCCTCTACCATTGTGTTAGTCAGGAAGCGGACAGAAGGAGGCTACAGGCCTCAAAATGCAGTGTCCCGAGAAAGCTTGTAAGGGTTGAGAGGGAAATGGGGGGGCAAGGGAGGCTGAGCACATGGGATACGGAGGGGGGGAAGTGGTAG
>NW_024383030.1:0-50047 GCF_016835505.1 Polypterus senegalus | reverse complement strand
TACTTTTGTTGGCTTGACTACTCACGTTTCTTCACAAAAGCACACATCTGAATGTGTTTGAAATTACCCATCAGTCCACCTGCATTGTCAGATCCTTACTTTTGTAGGTGGCCTCATTCTTGCTAGTGGACTGTCCCAAAAGCTGTGACATGATAATTTATTAATAACATCACTTCTATCATTGCTGGCTAAATTTGTTATTTGGAGTACCCTTAAAAGTGTGTTTTGTAGTGTATTATTTCAACTTTAGCCTTCTAAGATAGTTTATTCAATTTAATTTTATCATCATGTTTTACCTATACACATTTATTAAGAGTTTTACTTGATTTTAATTAGTCTTTAACCTAATAACAGCCATAACAATACATTTTTTTATACTGGATTCAGACATTTTCAAATGTTATGTTGTACAATCTTATGTTTTGAAAATTAGCTCTTTTTTATTGCATGCATTTATATTGCTGGCGCCACTTAACGATCCATCATAACACTATAGTAACAGCCACCCAAACAATACATTATTCTTATTCATTTTGGCCTTATTTTTTGGCATTCCAGTAACTGCATGTCCCTGTTGAAACTATCTTGTGATGGATGTATTTTCTGTTATTTTAGTTCATTCAAAGCTGGTATGCAAGATTTAGATCTGTTTTTTAGATGACTTCCTAAAAACACAATGGGTGGGTGCCTGAAACACAAATAAGAAGTTTAAATTGCAGACGTGCAGAAGCCTAATTTGTAGGAGTGTTGTGCTTAATTTTAACCTCAGCATTTAAATATCAGAAAAGCTGGGCACTTATCCCAGGCAGATCTCGTGGTTTGGTATGGTAACTGTTAAATGTTGGCAGACTTGAAGGTGTACTTGTTTGAATGCTGCTTATTCACTGTTCTTAACCATTGTTCAGTCCTTATCTGTAAAACATAATGTGCATATTTAATGCATGAGCTTCAAGAAGTAAAGTCATCTAACTTCAGAACATATCTTGGTTTTCTTTTTCATCCAAAAACATACTGTTTTCTTTCCACTAAATAAAGCACCTTCTATCCATTTTCCTTAATCTGCTTGATCCATTACATGGTCATAGAGAGACACATCCTATCTTTCAGCTGCTAGAATCCTAACTAGGAAAAGAAAATCCGAACACATTACTCCAGTTTTAATGTCACTACACTGGTTACCTGTGTCATTCAGGATTGACTTTAAAATTCTGCTTATGGTTTATAAAGCCTTAAATAATCTCAGCCCCATCTTATATATCGGAATGTCTGACACCTTATATTCCAAATCGTAACCTCAGATCCTCAAATGAGTGTCTCCTTAGAATTCCAAGAACAAAACTTAAAGAAGTGGTAAGTGCCTTCTGCTGCTATGCACCTAAAATCTGGAATAGCCTGCCAATAGGAATTCGCCAGGCTAATACAGTAGAGCAGTTTAAAACACTGCTGAAAACACATTACTTTAACATGGCCTTTTCATAACTTCACTTTAACTTAATTTAACTTAATCCTGATACTCTGTATGTTCAATTCATCATAATAACTATTCATGGTGGCTCTAAAACTGTACTGACCCCTACTCTCTTCTGTTTCTTTTCCAGTTCTTTGTAGTGAGTGGCCTGCGCCACCTCCACCTACTCAAAGCTTCATGATGCTCCAACAATGATGGATGGATTAAAAGGCAGAAGTCTACGTGACCATCATCAAGCCCTTCCGTGAGAACCCTAAATCCAAAGAGGACTGTTTCTTTAATGTTAGCTAGAATGCCCAGAGGGGACTGGGGGGTCTCATGGTCTGGAATCCCTACAGATTTTATTTTTTTCTCCAGTTGTCTGGAGTTTTTTGTTTTTCAGTCCCCTGGCCATTGGACCTTACTCTTATTTGATGTTAATTAATGTTGACTTATTTTGTTTTCTTATTGTGTCTTTTATTTTCTATTCTTTATTATGTAAAGCACTTTGAGCTACTGTTTGTATGAAAATGTGCTATATAAGAACAATTAGAACAAGAACAATTAGAACAATTAGAACAATCTAGACTGAGAACAGGCCATTCAGCCCAACAAAGCTCGCCAGTCCTATCCACTTGCTTCCTCAAAGAAACATCAAGTCGAGTTTTGAAAGTCCCTAACGTCTTACTGTCTACCACTACTTGGTAACTTATTCCAAGTGTCTATCGTTCTTTTGTAAAGAAAACTTCCTAATGTTTGTCGTAAATTTACCCTTAACAAGTTTCCAACTGTGTCCCTGTTCTTGATGAGCTCATTTTAAAATACAAGTCTCGATCCACTGTACTAATTCCCTTCATAATTTTAAACACTTCAATCATGTCACCTCTTAATCTTCTTTTGCTTAAACTGTAAAGGCCCAGCTCTTTTAATCTTTCCTCATAATTCAACCCCTGTAGACCTGGAATCAGCCTAGTCGCTTTCTCTGGACCTTTCTAGTGCTGCTATGTCCTTTTGTAGCCTGAGACCAAAACTGCACACAGTACTCAAGATGAGGCCTCATCAGTGCATTATAAAGGTTGAGCATAACCTCCTTGGACTTGTACTCCACAGATCGTGCTATATAACCTAACATTCTGTTAGCCTTCTTAATGGCTTCTGAACACTGTTTGGAAGTTGATAGCTTGGAGTCCACTATGACTCCTAAATCCTTCTCATAAGGTGTACTCTCGATTTTTCGACACGCCCATTGTGTATTCAAACCTAATATTTTTACTTCCTATGTGTAATACTTACATTTACTGACATTAAATTTCATCTGCCACAGATCTGCCCAAGCCTGTATGCTATCCAAGTCCTTCTGTAATGATATAACGGATTCCAAATTATCTGCTAATCCACTATCTTGGTATCATCTGCAAAACTTAACCAGCTTGTTACTTATATTCCTATCTAAATCATTTATATATATTAAAAATAGGAGGCCCTAGCACTGACCCCTGTGGAACACCACTCTTAACATCAGCCAGTTCTGATGAGGTTCCTCGCACCATCACCCTCTGCTTCCTGTGTCTGAGCCAATTCTGCACCCATCTAAAAACATCCCCCTAAATTCCACTTCTTTTAACTTGATGCCCAACCTCTCATGTGGCACCTTATCAAATGCTTTCTGAAAGTCCAGATAAATAATATCATAAGCTCCACTTTGATCGTATCCTTTTGTTGCCTCCTCATAGAATTCCAACATGTTAGTAAAACACGACCTCCCCCTTCTGAACCCATGCTGACTGTTCAGAATAACTCCTGTCCTTGTCATGTGTTGCTCAATCTTATCCTTAATAATTCCTTCCATTATTTTCCTGTGATGCTTGTTAAGCTTACTGGCCTATAGTTGCTTGGATCTGCCCTGTCACCCTTTTATATATAATGGGATGATATTTGCCATTTTCCAGTCCTTTGGAATCTCTCCAGTGCACAGTGACTTCCTAAAAATACGTGTCAAGGGTTTATATATGTACTCACTAGCCTCCTTAAGAACACGAGGATAAATATTATCTGGGCCTGGTGATTTGTTTGATTTCATCTTATTTAATCTGAGCAGCACTTCTTCCTCTACAATTTCCAAATCCCTCAGTACCTCCTTAGTAGTTGTGTTTACCTCTGGCAGTTATCCACTTGCTCACTTGTAAACACCTCCAGAAAATGTAAGTTTAGGGCATCTGCTATTTCATTGTCTGTATCTTTTAATTCCCTTTACTATTCCTGATGAACTTGACCTCCTCCTTAACTGTTCTTTTACTACTAAAATACTGAAAGAATCTCTTGGGGTCTTCTTTCGCCTTATCTGCTATATTCCTCTCCAACTGTCTTTTAGCCTCTCTGATATCCTTCTTAATGGTTGCCCTCATGTTCTCACTCGCTCACGTTCTCTTTGCAGTCATTAGTCTTATATGCCTTATACAGCAGTTTTTTCTTTGCAACTTCTTTTTAAATCTTTATTAATCCATCGTGGAGTTTTTTTAGTTTCCTATTACTTCCAAATTTAGGTATGTATCTGTCCTGCATTACATGTAAAACATTTTTAAACCTGTTCCACTGCTCCTCGACTGTCTCCACATTTAAAAGCTTATCCCAGTCTATCCTACTTAGACTTTGTGATCTGCTCAAAATTAGCCCTACTAAAGTTCAACTTAATTTTAGTCTTTGCATCTGTACTCTTACAAAATACTGAGAATTGTATTACATTATGGTCACTTGACCCTAGTGGTTCAATCACCTCTACACCCTCAATTCCTATCCTGATTATTACAGAATACTAAATCCAGATAGGCTTCACCCCTTGTTGGTGCTTTAACATGCTGTGTTAAAAACAGTCATGATTACTTCTAAAAACTCCTGCTCTTGTGCTCCTCCATCTGTAAGGTTATCCCAGTTAATATTTGGATAATTAAAGTCCCCCATGACTATAATATCCCCCTGTAAACTTGCCTTTTTGATATTACTAAAAAGATGTGTGTTGAAATTACTGTCTGAATTGGGTGGTCTATAACACACTCCTAAAATGAGACCTTTTTCCCTAATATTTTCCAGGCGAAGCCACATGTCCTCACTAAGATGGGGCTCATCATCCAACTGAAGATGACTTACATTTAATTCCTGTTTGGCATAAACAGCAACCCCACCTCCTTTTCTGTTCTGTCTATCCTTCCTAAAAATTTTATCCCTCTATGTTACACTCATCCCCATCTTTGTTATTTAGCCAGGTTTCCGTTATTGCTATAATATCATAATTGTGCTCTGCTACATACAACTCCAACTCACTTACCTTATTTTTGATACTTCTAGCATTAAGGCAAGCTATTTTTAATGTGTTAATCCTTCTATCTTTACGTGTTTGCTTAAAATTTACATTACTATGCATTTTTATTTCTACACCATTGTTTGTTCTTCCATGTATAGATCTAAATCTGGCCTGTCCTAAACTCCCTGCCCCCATTCCCTAGTTTAAACAATCCTCGACTAGCCTACACATCGCCTCCCCATACATTGGTGCCTCCGGTTCAGATGTAACCCGTCACGGCGGAACAGGTCCCATCTGTTCCAAAAGGAGTCCCAATGCCCCATAAACCTATACCCTTCTACCCTGCACCAAGATTTGAGCCACGCTTAGCCTTCTAATCTCCTCAATCTTACCTGACTGGCGCTGGCACGGCAGAACTTCGGAGAAGACTACCTTGTCAGTTCGCTCCTCAGCCTGGTACCTAACTCTTTGAATTTGGATCGCAGAACTGACAGACTACCCTTTTATGTCATTTGTTCCAACGTGGACAATGACAACTGGATCCACCTCGCTCTGGCCAAGAGCCATCCATCCTTCCAGGGAGGTCTCCCACCTGTGCTCCCGAAGGCAACACACGTATCTGCAGACTTCTCTCTGAGCACACCTGCGCTTCAATCCCCCTAATGATTGAGTCCCCAACTTCACTACTCCTCTTTTTGGGAACTGGTTTTGAGGTGGCCCGTGGGGCTCCTCAACCTGCCTACCACCTAGAATTATCAGAGTCACGTCCAGCTCCGGCAGGACATGATACTGTTAGACACTTCTAATTCTGGGGTTGATGCCCGGACAGTGTGCACCCTTTACCTTACGCCTATGCGACCGTGACCCACCTATTCCTACCTGTCTGGTCTGAATCTCCTCCCGCGCTCCCTTAGGGGTGCACACTATCTCTAAAGGACACCTGGGCAAGTCCGGCCAATTCTCTATTACAACGCAGGTCAGCCAACTCCTCCTCCAGTTCAAGCAACCCTGAGCTCGAGGTGCTGGATCAGCTGGCATCTCTTGCAGATGTAGCCCTCATAGACAACTGGCTCTTCCAAACCATCATCTAAAAAGTCCAACATCCAACAGGACTTGCATTCACTGGCCTATTATTAAAATTTGATTTGGGATTACTAACTGCCTTAACTATATATATATTTTTTTTCTTAAAATTAAATTTCTTCTTCTTTCAGCTGCTCCTTAACTAAATGGTAACACTAAGATCTGCTACAGATATTTTACCCTTTCCCCTTAAGCTCCTGTACTGTTCTCCCTTCCCAGCTGCCTGCCTTTCATGAGTTAACTTACTTTTTCTGTCTCTTCTAGCTTTGGCTCTTCTTAAATAAATAAATGTTGTTGTTTTGTTGTTATCTTGGTGCTAGGAGACTAACTGGGTGCCATCAAAATCACCTACAATGAGAAATTTGAGTCAAACTAACACATATGGAAGGAAACATGGCATCTGAAAATATTTCAAAGTCCAAATAGCTAATGATTGGACTCAAAGGATGAATACACTAATGTACGAGAAAACTTTTTTGTTAGTGTAAATGTAAGTATATATTCAAACATGGTATATAGATTTAAAAATCTGCCTGTTATAAAATCAGATGCTCATATATACAACTTTGTTAAATTTCAAATAAGTCAGGAGAAAAGAAGTTTGTATAAACATGCATGAAGAAAAAGAAAATCCTATGTTGTTTTATTGTAGAAAATTATTAACTTCTAACACTATCCATTTTCCTTAATCTGCTTGATCCATTACATGGTCATAGAGAGACACATCCTATCTTTCAGCTGCTAGAATCCTAACTAGGAAAAGAAAATCCGAACACATTACTCCAGTTTTAATGTCACTACACTGGTTACCTGTGTCATTCAGGATTGACTTTAAAATTCTGCTTATGGTTTATAAAGCCTTAAATAATCTCGCCCCATCTTATATATCGGAATGTCTGACACCTTATATTCCAAATCGTAACCTCAGATCCTCAAATGAGTGTCTCCTTAGAATTCCAAGAACAAAACTTAAAAGAAGTGGTAAGGCGGCCTTCTGCTGCTATGCACCTAAAATCTGGAATAGCCTGCCAATAGGAATTCGCCAGGCTAATACAGTAGAGCAGTTTAAAACACTGCTGAAAACACATTACTTTAACATGGCCTTTTCATAACTTCACTTTAACTTAATTTAACTTAATCCTGATACTCTGTATGTTCAATTCATCATAATAACTATTCATGGTGGCTCTAAAATCCGTACTGACCCCTACTCTCTCTTCTGTTTCTTTTTCCAGTTTCTTTGTAGTGGTGGCCTGCGCCACCTCCACCTACTCAAAGCTTCATGATGCTCCAACAATGATGGATGGATTAAAAGGCAGAAGTCTACGTGACCATCATCAAGCCCTTCCGTGAGAACCCTAAATCCAAAGAGGACTGTTTCTTTAATGTTAGCTAGAATGCCCAGAGGGGACTGGGGGGTCTCATGGTCTGGAATCCCTACAGATTTTATTTTTTTCTCCAGTTGTCTGGAGTTTTTTTTTTGTTTTTTCAGTCCCCCCTGGCCATTGGACCTTACTCTTATTTGATGTTAATTAATGTTGACTTATTTTGTTTTCTTATTGTGTCTTTTATTTTTCTATTCTTTATTATGTAAAGCACTTTGAGCTACTGTTTGTATGAAAATGTGCTATATAAGAACAATTAGAACAAGAACAATTAGAACAATTAGAACAATCTAGACGAGAACAGGCCATTCAGCCCAACAAAGCTCGCCAGTCCTATCCACTTGCTTCCTCCAAGAAAACATCAAGTCGAGTTTTGAAAGTCCCTAACGTCTTACTGTCTACCACACTACTTGGTAACTTATTCCAAGTGTCTATCGTTCTTTGTGTAAAGAAAAACTTCCTAATGTTTGTGCGAAATTTACCCTTAACAAGTTTCCAACTGTGTCCCCGTGTTCTTGATGAGCTCATTTTAAAATACAAGTCTCGATCCACTGTACTAATTCCCTTCATAATTTTAAACACTTCAATCATGTCACCTCTTAATCTTCTTTTGCTTAAACTGTAAAGGCCCAGCTCTTTTAATCTTTCCTCATAATTCAACCCCTGTAGACCTGGAATCAGCCTAGTCGCTCTTCTCTGGACCTTTTCTAGTGCTGCTATGTCCTTTTGTAGCCTGGAGACCAAAACTGCACACAGTACTCAAGATGAGGCCTCACCAGTGCATTATAAAGGTTGAGCATAACCTCCTTGGACTTGTACTCCACAGATCGTGCTATATAACCTAACATTCTGTTAGCCTTCTTAATGGCTTCTGAACACTGTTTGGAAGTTGATAGCTTGGAGTCCACTATGACTCCTAAATCCTTCTCATAAGGTGTACTCTCGATTTTTCGACCGCCCATTGTGTATTCAAACCTAATATTTTTACTTCCTATGTGTAATACTTTACATTTACTGACATTAAATTTCATCTGCCACAAATCTGCCCAAGCCTGTATGCTATCCAAGTCCTTCTGTAATGATATAACGGATTCCAAATTATCTGCTAATCCACCTATCTTGGTATCATCTGCAAACTTAACCAGCTTGTTACTTATATTCCTATCTAAATCATTTATATATATTAAAAATAGCAGCGGCCCTAGCACTGACCCCTGTGGAACACCACTCTTAACATCAGCCAGTTCTGATGAGGTTCCTCGCACCATCACCCTCTGCTTCCTGTGTCTGAGCCAATTCTGCACCCATCTAAAAACATCACCCTGAATTCCCACTTCTTTTAACTTGATGCCCAACCTCTCATGTGGCACCTTATCAAATGCTTTCTGAAAGTCCAGATAAATAATATCATAAGCTCCACTTTGATCGTATCCTTTTGTTGCCTCCTCATAGAATTCCAACATGTTAGTAAAACACGACCTCCCCCTTCTGAACCCATGCTGACTGTTCAGAATAACTCCTGTCCTTGTCATGTGTTGCTCAATCTTATCCTTAATAATTCCTTCCATTAATTTTCCTGTGATGCTTGTTAAGCTTACTGGCCTATAGTTGCTTGGATCTGCCCTGTCACCCTTTTTATATAATGGGATGATATTTGCCATTTTCCAGTCCTTTGGAATCTCTCCAGTGCACAGTGACTTCCTAAAAATATGTGTCAAGGGTTTATATATGTACTCACTAGCCTCCTTAAGAACACGAGGATAAATATTATCTGGGCCTGGTGATTTGTTTGATTTCATCTTATTTAATCTGAGCAGCACTTCTCCCTCTACAATTTCCAAATCCCTCAGTACCTCCTTAGTAGTTGTGTTTACCTCTGGCAGGTTATCCACTTGCTCACTTGTAAACACCTCAGAAAAATGTAAGTTTAGGGCATCTGCTATTTCATTGTCTGTATCTTTTAATTCCCCTTTACTATTCCTGATGAACTTGACCTCCTCCTTAACTGTTCTTTTACTACTAAAATACTGAAAGAATCTCTTGGGGTCTTCTTTCGCCTTATCTGCTATATTCCTCTCCAACTGTCTTTTAGCCTCTCTGATATCCTTCTTAATGGTTGCCCTCATGTTCTCATACGCTACGGTTCTCTTTGCAGTCATTAGTCTTATATGCCTTATACAGCAGTTTTTCCTTTGCAACTTCTTTTTAAATCTTTATTAATCCATCGTGGAGATTTTTTAGTTTCCTATTACTTCCAAATTTAGGTATGTATCTGTCCTGCATTACATGTAAAACATTTTAAACCTGTTCGACTGCTCCTCGACTGTCTCCACATTTAAAAGCTTATCCCAGTCTATCCTACTTAGACTTTGTCGCATCTGCTCAAAATTAGCCCTACTAAAGTTCAACTTAACAATTTTAGTCTTTGCATCTGTACTCTTACAAAATACTGAGAATTGTATTACATTATGGTCACTTGACCCTAGTGGTTCAATCACCTCTACACCCTCAATTCTATCCTGATTATTACAGAATACTAAATCCAGATAGGCTTCACCCCTTGTTGGTGCTTTAACATGCTGTGTTAAAAACAGTCGCGATTACTTCTAAAAACTCCTGCTCTTGTGCTCCTCCATCTGTAAGGTTATCCCAGTTAATATTTGGATAATTAAAGTCCCCATGACTATAATATCCCCTGTAAACTTGCCTTTTGATATTACTAAAAGATGTGTGTTGAAATTACTGTCTGAATTGGGTGGTCTATAACACACTCCTAAAATGAGACCTTTTCCCTAATATTTTCCAGGCGAAGCCACATGTCCTCACTAAGATGGGGCTCATCATCCAACTGAAGATGACTTACATTTAATTCCTGTTTGGCATAAACAGCAACCCCACCTCCTTTTCTGTTCTGTCTATCCTTCCTAAAAATGTGTATCCCTCTATGTTACACTCATCCCCATCTTTGTTATTTAGCCAGGTTTCCGTTATTGCTATAATATCATAATTGTGCTCTGCTACATACAACTCCAACTCACTTACCTTATTTTTGATACTTCTAGCATTAAGGCAAGCTATTTTTAATGTGTTAATCCTTCTATCTTTACGTGTTTGCTTAAAATTTACATTACTATGCATTTTTATTTCTACACCATTGTTTGTTCTTCCATGTATAGATCTAAATCTGGCCTGTCCTAAACTCCCTGCCCCCATTCCCTAGTTTAAACAATCCTCGACTAGCCTACACATACGCCTCCCCAATACATTGGTGCCCCTCCGGTTCAGATGTAACCCGTCCACGGCGAACAGGTCCCATCTGTTCCAAAAGGAGTCCCAATGCCCCATAAACCTATACCCTTCTACCCTGCACCAAGATTTGAGCCACGCGTTAAGCCTTCTAATCTCCTCAATCTTACCTGGACTGGCGCGTGGCACAGGCAGAACTTCGGAGAAGACTACCTTGTCAGTTCTGCTCCTCAGCTTGGTACCTAACTCTTTGAATTTGGATCGCAGAACTGACAGACTACCCTTATGTATGTCATTTGTTCCAACGTGGACAATGACAACTGGATCCACCCGCTCTGGCCAAGAGCCTATCCACCCTTCCAGGAGGTCTCCCACCTGTGCTCCCGGAAGGCAACACACCGTCTGAGACTCTCTCTCTCTGGAGCACACCTGCGCTTCAATCCCCCTAATGATTGAGTCCCCAACTATCACTACCTCTCTCTTTTTGGGAACTGGTTTTGAGGTGGCCCGTTGGGGCTCCTCAACCCTGCCTACCACCTCAGAATTATCAGAGTCACCGTCCAGCTCCGCCAGGACATGATAACGGTTAGACACTTCTAATTCTGGGGTTGATGCCCCGGACAGTGTGCACCCTTTACCTTACGCCTTGCGACCGTGACCCACCTATTCCTACCTGTCTGGTCTGGAATCTCCTCCGCGCCACCTTAGGGGTGCACACTATCTCTAAAGGACACCTGGGCCAAGTCCGCCAATTCTCTATTACAACGCAGGTCAGCCAACTCCTCCTCCAGTTCAGCGACCCTGAGCTCGAGGTGCTGGATCAGCTGGCATCTCTTGCAGATGTAGCCCTCATAGACAACTGGCTCTTCCAAACCATCATCTAAAAAGTCCAACATCCAACAGGACTTGCATTGCACTGGCCTCATTATTAAAATTTGATTTGGGATTACTAAGCTGCCTTAACTATATATATTTTTTTTTCTTAAAATTAAATTTCTTCTTCTTTCAGCTGCTCCTTAACTTAAATGGTAACACTAAGATCTGCTACAGATATTTTACACCTTTTCCCCCTTAAGCTCCTGTACTGTTCTCCCTCTCAGCTGCCTGCCTTTCTATGAGGTTAACTTTACTTTTCTCTGTCTCTTCTAGCTTTGCGCTCTTCTTAAATAAATAAATGTTGTTGTTGTTGTTGTTATCTTGGTGCTAGGAGGAACTAACCCTGGGTGGCACACAATCCAAAATCACCTACAATGAAGAAATTTAGAGTCAAACTAACACATATGGAAGGAAAACGTGGGCATCTGGAAAATATTTCAAAGTCCACACAGCTAGCTAATGGATTGGGAGCTCAAAGGACTGAACACTACACCACTCCAATGTCACGCAGAAAAAGCTTCTTTTTTTTAGTTAGTGTAAATGTAAGTGATATATTCAAACATGGTATTATAGATTTAAAGTAATCTGCCTGTTATAAAAATACAGATGCTCATATATACAACTTTTTGTGTAAATTTCAAATAAGTCAGGAAGAGAAAAGATAGTTTGTAGCATAAACATGCATGAAAGAAAAAGAAAATCCTATGTTGTTTTTATTGTAGAAAATTACTTTATTTTATGTATTTTATTAGCACAATTTAAAAGTTAACAACAAAGAACGGCTATAACATAGAAAGGTTTAGGTCAACAAATCCACTAATTATTCCTGCATGTCCTTCACGGACCGTAATCCACCAAAGAAATAACACCTATACACTGTCTGAACATTTACTGTAGTATAGTATTTTTGAAGATAATATCTTGCATTAGAAACTATGCCACTCCTTTCTTTCTGATCCAGCAAGAATCCCCATAAACAACCACCCTGAAACTAAAAAGTGCTCCTATGAGTCTTGACAGAATCATACAGCATTTCAGCTGTGCAGTGGGTCTGAAGAACCTAGTGGCTAAGAGTTTCATTCAGATCCACCAGACTGACATCAAAGAAAAGTATCCACTGTAGGAGCTTTCAGAAAGCCAGGTTATAAGATGACTTAGTACAGCTGATGTTTCCTTTTTTCTAATCTAATTTCATAATAAACTAGCCATCCCAGCGCTCTGCCTGTGTAGTAGTCAAGCAGGACAAACTTAAAAATCAATAAACAAAAAGATATCACAAGCTAAGTGGAGGCAAGGTGCACTCCAAAACGCAGAGATAGACCAACTCTCGAATCCCGACGTCACACTTCCCTTCCCTTCGGCCCGCAGCCTCTGTCTTGGATTACCGCAAATATATTGTTCCTGCAAGCGAAATATGATTCTTAGTGTGATGAGAGAAGTGGCAAAACTGGAATGTTCAAGCAAAATCTAGAAAAAAAAACTGATCTAAATCCATTAAGTAGTTCTCTTGTTTGCTAACTAAGCAGATGTAAGATATGCTCTAAGACTGGCGCATGAGTGAGGAGGGCCCTGCCCCCTCGGACCGCTGCATCTCTCTCGGATTCGTGTAAATAAATCAATACCGCAAGTGAACTATGATACTTAGCATGATGAGAGAAGTCACAAAATCAACCAGAATGTTCAAGCAAATTAAAGAAAAAAATCAGATCTAAATTTGTTAAGTAGTTCTCTTGTGAAAAGCGGACAAACATTGGATTTTATATGTGACATTAATGAAACAAACCCCTATAAAAAATAAACATGTTCACATGACACTCTGTGAAACTCAACAATCAATTCCTACAAGACTCAGAGAACTATGCAACAGAAGATTCCATTCTGAAGTGTTTCTTTATAAAAAATAAAAAAATAAAAAGTTCAGCACAAGTCATAATGTTATAATTCCGTTAATTGATTCTTGACAAGTTGAGAAGGAAATAGCAAATGAACTGAACAAATATTTCACCCAAGCATTTATAAAAAAGAAACAAGTGGAATGCCTCATGCAGACGTAAAACAAACCTTTGAGTTCATAGATTTTAAAATAGAAGAGTCAGGTGTGCTTCAAGCCCTCAATACGTACGTTGAAGACCAATAAAACCCCTGGCCCTGATGGGATCTTACCAACTGTATTGAAAAAAATCAAAGACATCATCTATAAACCCTTATTCTTGCCAAACCAATCTTTTAGATTTTTTTGAAGAGGCAAATGGAATTTTTTGACAAAACAAAGCATATAACATATTTTACATCAATGGAAATTAAAACTATTGTAATTTAAAACTGAAGCCAGAAAGCACTTCTGCACGCAAAGGGTTGTGGGACTCTGGAACAAACTATCAAAGCATGTACTTAAATAAGAAACCTTGACAGACTTTATCTTATCAGGATGAGATACTGTGACAGCTTATTAGGTAATCAAATGGGCTTGATAGACCATACTCTTCGTTTGTCAAATATCTTATACAGTATTCTAAATTCTAAACATTTTATATCTTTATTGATATAATTGATTATATGATTGGTTTGTTTTCCTGTAATCATGATTTACTGGCGTTTAAAAAGAACATGCTTTTCTAGTGAATTCTTTCTCATGTCAATCTAGATCAGTTTTTCTTGATTGCATTTGAATAGTTTGAACTCATGGGAAATATATTTTCATTTTCTTTTGGTTCTTTGTGGTTTTTCCAAGCACATCATAAACATGTGTGTTTTAGGGTAACTGGGTGTTCTAAGTTGGTCCCATGTTATGTGTGTTTTTGAATGTTTTCTTGGGTTGACTCTGTAATGAGCTTTGCACTTGATGCTTCCAGAATAGGCTCTAGCTAATTGTGACCCTAAATTAGATGGACTTAATAAGGTTATGATATTTTGTGCATGCATATTTTACTTAATTTTTGAACTTAACATTGTTAAGTTTTTCTCAGAGCCAGAGTTTTCTCAAAACAAAACCAGCATCCTAGTGGTTGACAGTCCAGCACCTTAGCCACTACAACACCCTGCCTCTAAAGAAACATAGACAGGAAGACAACTGAAAAAGGCATGAGTGTTGATTCTGGCATTACAGTCTGATGTCAGAAAGGTGGCATCTGTACAGAACTGGCAGCATGGTTATTATAATTAAAAGCTGCCTCAAAGTAATAACTTAAACTTGCACTGCATAGTAGATGGAAAACTGCTACTGTCCTCAATTGCATTGCAAAAATGTGATAAAGTCTGTGGCTGCCAACTATTTCAGGATTGCAGGAAACTTAATTATAATGTGTCGCAGTTAGCTAAAACAAGTTAGGAATTGAACAAGCAACCTTTTAATTTACAGCCAATTTCTTTATTTATTCAGCAACATATTAACCAGTACTACAAGTGTTCAACAATGACGTCAAACTCATTTTCAATGTAACATAGTCCTAAATTCAATGACAACTAGTCAGGTATATCTGTGTCTACACTTTATATACACAGTGTATATTTGTTTATCCACCTATCCATTTTTCATACACACTTATCAAGAGTATGGGGAAACTGGAGCCCAAGTCTGCAAACATCACATGCAAGACAGCAACAATCCCAGGACAGGGTGCAAGCCCATCGTAGGGTGAACACAAACACACACACACAAGCACACGCAAACACACACACACTAGAGCCAATTTAACACTGTCAATTAACCTAATGTACATGGATCATCCACAGCAAACCAACATGGATACAGGGATTTATGATTTAATTTGTTGTTAAGGTTATTATTTGATACTGCCGGGGGACACATGATGGTGCCATCATTAAAGGATAAGTTTAGTCATTTTCAAATTGTAGTTATTTACCATACAATCATGGTATATATTAATTTGCCTCAATAAAGCGTATTCTAAAGGAATCATATTTATAAGAGTTTCCCACAGTTTAAAATGGGATTCAGGGGGCAGGGGTGCAAATGTGAATATAAAAGCCTTAAAACTTAATAAATATGTCAATTTTTCAAGCCAAAAGTGTTACCAGGTATTGCTCTGTGTCTTGAGAATGTAGATATAATGCTAAACCGTGTATCAATTTTGTTTTTTAAGTCAGAAAAAAAAGCAAAACAATTTTGTGAGACTCATCTCATTGCTCGTCTCCCACTACAACAACCTCTAAGTACCAGGGGAAAGGTTTTCTAGCATATGCTCAACAAATCTTCCCCAAGCACTGTTATTGAAATTATTCAATGCTGATGCTTAGATTATGGACTGCTTTCTCTGTTCTGTAGTCAACTAGACAATAATCACACTTACAATTGCAGTCTCTTACTATGTGTCATGAAGAGAATTGTAGACATTGTTACTTTAATCATAAACTGCAGGAAGCAGCAGAGGCACTGGGGTTTGAGTTGTGATTATGAATACATGGATATCCCTGTAAAATTGGACATGGGGCCACACCAGTGGTGACATTTGGTATCTATATAAATATCATTAAAAATAATTCAAAGTTGATTTAAAATTGCTACAAATCACAATTCAGAACTGCATCATAATATTATGGACTTCAGCAAAGAAAAAGTGGATGTTACTAATTACAGTAGTTTTCCTCCCTCAAAATTGTTGTCCTCAGTTGCTCTTTTATTATCTTATCCTCAGCAAAAGTAACTCAACGTGCATTATAAAATTCTATAATTTGTTATACTTTAGTCTGTTTCATTATCATTTAGCTGTATCACATTATCTACCTTTTTCATTCCTCTAGTAATTTATCAGAAAGCATGTAATGTCTAGCAATTGGCATTGTGAAGTTAGCAGCGATATGCATGTGGCCTCAAAATCTAAGGGTAATGCAATAATACTGTTATCAGTTCACATTTATTGTCATGTATACAAAATGTGATCATCAGGCACCCTATTACCACAGCATTTATCTTATTCCATAGTCTATATAAAATATAACAACACAACGTAATATAATAAAAGCAATCCCTGCCACAATAAAGCCGCCTCGTGGATTTCACAGTTCTTAAGTATAGTTAAGTAAAACATCTATAAAATAACCAGGAATAACATTGCAATGTTTTTCATAAACTTGGTGTAATTAGCACGCAGCCAACATCAGCATCCAAGTGGAGAAAAGAGATAATGGCACTGAGTCGACAGGGCAATCCGTGAGTGAAAAGCACAATGCTGGAAAGCAGAACACTGATAAACCCAATCATGTATGAATATGCGGCAATAAATAGTCGTTTTACTATGTATTGCGTTGCCCTAAGGACCAATGCAATGTGAAACCTGAAGTGCCATTTAGGGAAAAATAAATCAGATGATTGTCTGTGGCTGTATTTGTTTCAGTATGTGCGCCGGCACTGTAAATTTTAAAAATGATTTCAGTATGCATGGCATAGGGAAAAAGCAGATTTGAGTATGCACGTGGCAATGATGCTGGCCATTATTTTGAACCCCAAAGTCACAATAGTTTGTGAGAAATATCATATCAGATAATTTCACTCAATACTGATAGCTCTGCTGTTATATCAGATACTCAGCATACTTTTATGCAAAGTATCATTTGTTAGAAGAAATGGCAAATTATAACAATTCATGAAATACAAGTGCAGCAGCTAAAGGTAGACTGGTTTAGACTCCTTCACTTTCAACTTGATTTTAAAATGCAAAATCAGTCTAGGTATTTTTTTTAATTTATAAGAAAATCACTCACTTTAGAACCCAATTTCATGTGGCAAATTAATATACAGTACATCATGATTGTGAAGAAATAATTTCAACTCCCAGACTTTATGTTATGTTCCACAGAACTCCAATACACTGGAATTGAATTCCCAGTTGTGTACTACACATGCTTGTATGTACTTTTTTTTTAAGTTCTTTGATTTTCATCTCAGGTTACAAAAATATGAAATTTAGGTTAATCGATCACTCTAAAGTGGCCAAGAGTGGCTGCCTGTCCGGTGAAGGGCTGCCATTTCTTCCAGCTTCAGTTCCTGCTATGTGGCTGATCCTACTGCAATTGACTTCCACCTAATGACCCTGAAAAGGTTTAAGTGGTTTCTAAAAGGAATGGATGCTTTATCCCTGATTGCAGGAGTTAAGGTTTATCTCTCTTTTAAACTCATCTTGCTATGAATTCTGTAACAAGTGAGCCTGTACGTGCTCCTGGCCATATCTAGCAACTATATGCAGTTTCTCAGTTATTAGGATGATTATTTAAACGATACAAGCATATCTTGGCCTCTACTTGACCAATGATTTTATGGGTTTCATTTATGATCACTTGAGTATAAGATTTCTTATATTCTTGACTCTCTTAAGTATTGACTTTATCATGGATGTTCGAGTTGCAGTACACAACCTGGGGCCTCATGCGTGGACACAAAAATGTTAAGTAAGAACTTTTCCGTGTTAAAATCGAGATGTATAAAACCTAAACTTGGCGTAAAGCTACGCACATTTCCACGGTACCTCATATCCTTGCGTATGCAAGTTCTCTGCTCGTTTTTGCAGACTGGCGGCACCCAGCATCAAAGCAGTGCTACTGTTCCTTTGTGGTTATCCTTTCTTTTTCAGATTTACATCCCTGACGTGGCTTTATAAATACACTGAAATTTACCGCATATTATTTATTAGTTTAATGCATCTGATTGTAATTAACCTGTAACAATATAATGGACCACGGAATGGCCAAAGTATTCAAAATACCATAGCTGCTTTAGCGTTGTTACTCTCACTGCACCTTCTTTTTCTTCGTTCAGCTGCTCCCATTAGGGGTTGCAACGGCGGATCATCTTTTTCCATATTACTCTCACAGCACCACTCGGAGCAGCTGATCCAACAAGCACATGCTGCCTCAGCCATGCTGTCTATTTGAACTGCTTCTCACATGGCAAATCCTTCAAAACCTTTTCTGTATGGACATTTTGGTTCAGAGAGAGTTTTATCCCAAGAGCTCTAAACGCAATCAATCACTCCATCAAGTGCTCCTTGTAGAACTGTTTGTACTTATAAGTACAATCACCTCACTGTAAACTTGTGATACAGTTATAATATTACACAACCTGAGCCACTTTATAAAGCATATTTACATATGATGACGATATCATTTTTAAGATGAAATGCAGCAAAATATGTTTATTATATTATACAGATAAAACCTTAACTTCATTTAAATAATCTATATTGTTAATAATGAAAGCACATGGTGTCACTACGCTAGCAAGGATCTGGCGCTCTGTTTACGGATTGTTCCTACCTCGTACTGTATGCTTCACTGGGACTGGCGTGAAGGATAGAATAATTAAACATGTACTATGAAGATATTTCAATGTTCATTAAAAGTTTTGAAGAATCTGCATTCTAAGCTTATAGAAAGCTTAACGTCTATTACAGAGCTGATTGTGTGGTGATTGGGTATTTGGAGAAAGAAAAGAAAGGATAGGAATTGGGGGTTAGTACATTTAAAAGAGAATGCTGCAATAAATTATTTCATCGAAGGTCGCACATAATCACTGCGTCATTGTGTTCCCATGTTTAATAACGTGCTTTAACTCCTATCATCATGAAAATGATGTCACGTATACATCTCAGTATTTTAGTTATTCAGAGATCTGTAATATGAATGTAATGGATTCTGTGTCCAGTTGGAGGAAGAGAAAGCCGGTTTAAGAAGCACGTAGTGTTCACACACACAGAGCACATAGAAGATCAAATACAAAACAAAGCATTTAACATGCTACTTTAGTTACAATGGGATTTGAGAAACTAGTAAATTAAATGATTTTAAGATTAAATTTATGATGTTCTACTTTAATGACAAAATAAACTAAGTGATTAAAGTGGAAATTTCGAGATTGAAGTTAACATTTCGTGCTTTTTCCCCACTGTGTGCCTTTTTTTCTCTGTACCCTAATAAGCTTTCATATGACACTCAGATGGTGGGCTACAACTCGCCTTTTCATGGTGACTTTGATATGTGACTTCTTTTTTATTTTGGGCACTGAGTGACTTCGTGAACTTGAGCTTTCAAGTTTCTTCGACACGCTATGTCACTCGAACAGCTTCCTTTTGTTGTTTATACCACTGTTTAAACCAACAAATAGTATGCTTTTCCTTGCCTCCACTTGGTATTCGCTGAAATTCTATTTTCCCTCTTGCTTTTCCCATTGTCTTTTCACAGAACGCTGAGCTTAAGGGCTATTTATATTGATTTGCATATTCAAAGAGGTGTAATTTTGGGAGGAGTCGGGGCGGGACAGCAGGCGCATGCACGAGCGTTACTTTTCACGCTGACCGGGATTTATGCAGCGAAAGAACACAGAAGTTGGCGAATGCACAGATTCCTGCATCTGGATTTTTCTGTTCATAAGCACATTTTGGCTTTTGTGCTTACGTCATGTTATATTGCAAATTCAACACACGGTGTTATGCATGAGGTCCCTGGATTTTTCTGTGCGTAAGCACATTCCAGCTGTTGTGCTTTAGCCATGTTATAGTGTGAGTTCTATGTACGGCATTATATATTAGGCCCCGGGTTCTTGTGTTCCTGTCTTCTTTCACTGGTAACACCTATTTCCATCTGTTCAGGTCATGTCTCTGTCTAAACTGCCTGTGTTGTCTTAAAGATCAAAATAAAAATAACAACTAGAAAAGGACTTTTGTATGTGTTTAATTCTAAGGAAGGAATATATTAAGTTGAAATTCATGAATCCTAGAGTGCATTACCCATAAAATCTATGCAAATGAGGTAAAATGAGGCCAACCACATATCCATAAATATAATGCTTGATTAAACCAGTTGAATTTTGAATAAGATCTATTAAGTTTGGCTATTTATATCTATATTCTTTTGCTTCTGAAAGCACTCCACTGACAACAGATGACTAACTGACTAGAAATGTCTGCTTGTGCTATTTATAACCTGTTCTATGCTGC
Organism: Polypterus senegalus; assembly: GCF_016835505.1. NCBI lineage: Eukaryota > Metazoa > Chordata > Cladistia > Polypteriformes > Polypteridae > Polypterus > Polypterus senegalus. The sequence continues at coordinate 29,764 of NW_024383030.1, read as the reverse complement.
TTTCAGTGTTTGCTGTCTAGCTAACCATACTACATCACAGTATACACGATTAAGATGTATCCACGACAGCTTGATACCTTATGAAATTTTAATATCCATACTGTTTTATTTTTGTAGTCCATAAAGACATATTTTTTCAGTGTGCTTATCTGCCTGTTAAGTATGTATCGGAAAGTATTTAATAACCTTGTTTTGGAACAGTCAAGTTCAGAGCTGGAGTGGAGGGGTTACTGTCTGTTCTTCTGCTAATAAAACGTAACTCCTGAATTGTTTGTTGTCTGTGTGGTCCTGATTTATTATTAATGATAATTTATTAGCAGAGTGCTATAAAAACAAGGTTAATGGATTTTTCTTATTGAAAAGATGGCTGTGGACCGAGAAGGCTTTTCATGATTTACAGAAATCCAGCTACTATTTAGACTTATTAATCTTCTTTGCAGGTGTTTTCCTCAAAACTAAAAAAGAACAATCAATGCTCCAAGAAGGCAAACGTTCTACTCATTAATCATGGCATAGTGATAAGCATGTGCAAGTAAGAATTTCACTGTACTTTGTACAGGTGGCAATCAGGACCCTAAAAAAAAACAACAGTTTGATGTTTTATTTTTGAAAACCAGATCATTGCAATGGTAGAATAACTCAATCAAACATATAGTATATAATAATAAAACAACCTTATTGCTTTTCTTTTTTTTAAATGGGCAAAACATAAATGATGATATTTGTTTGGCAGTGTTCTGAGCTCTTGACAGCTGAACTAGATATTCTATAGCATGTCACTAAAGGAGGACAAGGCATCTGGAGAAAGCAAGTGAAGCAAAGTCAGGTTTGGAGTTGATTGTAACTGTGTGATATAAATAAGTTTGAAGACCAGCCTACTGCAAATCTCTTAGGAAAAAATGGTAATTCAGGGAGTGCTACAGTAAGGTTTCCTCAGAAACAGTTATTTTTATGTAGCACTTTACAGTAAGCAGTTTAAATTAATTAAAGATGAAAAGTTGATTTTGCTTTCAGCTAGTCTTATGATTAAGAAATATTTTGCCCATGAAAGAGTTTCAGCTGTGTGAACGGTTGCCTGGCAATAAAAATTACTACTTATTAAAAATAATGGGCTTAGAGACCAGTGGAATAAACTGATGAATGCATTGAGAATCCACAAAGTTGTCATCAAATAAGTGACACTGGCATTTGCTTAAAAAAAGGCTGGATAAGAAAGTGGAGTTCTACTACACTTCTATAACTATGATGAGAAACAACTTCTAATGTAGAATATATGAAAATGGTACAGCGTTAATCATTTTTGTGCATGTCAGCCTTACTGACGGCGCATCACTGAGTTTATTTAATGCCTACATGTTTCTTTGTTGTGCTTTAGTTTGACAGACCAATTATTGCTGTAATGTTCAGACTTACCACTACTTTAAACGTCGAATTAAAATGAGAATCTCATGGAAGGAACTGAAAAATTTATTAATTAACCATTTTTTCTTTAAATAAAACATTTTGATTGCCTTACTAAAGTGAGTAATAGTTAATAAAGTATTCGAAATGTAGAACATCTGAAAAACACCAATGCAGAGAGGCAAGACAGTAACATGGCCAAGCTAGGGTTTTTAAAAATAATAATTCTAATAGTTTTCTGCAGTAATTGATGTTTTTCTTTTTCTATATAATTTGTTACATTTCAAACAGGTTTCTCTACTATGCATGCATTATAGATCAGTAAAAGATACAGTGGTATGTTATTTAGGTTAAAGACATGTTCCCCCATTGCTATGTGGTGAGCAAACAGACAGATAATAAAAACATATGAAGAATCGATTACTCAAAGACACTGAAATATCTAATGGCTCAGAATATTCAGTTAAGGACAACAGCAACATTTCTGAAAGATTAAAAAATTGTTCCATATAAAATTACTTTCTAAAACTGAAACAAATATATGACATCCTTTATTTAAAATGTTATGATGCAGTATGTGGGTTACAATTCTAGGAATCTGATTTGGAAGACAGTAATACATCATCATCAATAAACATAGTGATAAAACTGTGATTCTCTGAATAGATAAAAAGAATATTGTCTTGAATATGGGTAGAGACACTTCAATGGGTTTTTAGGAAGTATTCAGCTTTGGAGCAGTTATACTATATATGAGACTGACAAATATTTACAAATGAAGAGACTGTTCACTTTATCAAGTTTATTTTGGTAACTAGCAGCTAAGTTGCCCTGGTACTTCATTTAGAATGTCTAAAGTTGTCAAGGTTTCTGTTTCTGTTACACAACAACAACAACATTTATTTATATAGCACATTTTCATACAAACAATGTAGCTCAAAGGGCTTTACATGATGAAGAAAGAGAAAAAAGGCAAAAAATTAGGGAACACTAATTAACACAGAATAAAAGTAAGGTCCAATAGGCAGGGAGGACAGAAAAAAACAAAATGAAGACTCCAGACGGCTGGAGAAAAAAAATAAAATCTGCAGGGGTTCCGAGACCATGAGACCACTCAGCCCCCTCTAGGCATTCTACCTAACATAAATTACCTCAGTCAATCCTAATTGTATTCAGGGTTCACACGGAAGAATTTGATGATGATGGTCATGTGGACTTCTGGCCTTTAATCCATCAATGTAAGGACATCATCGTGCTTTGATCAGGTGGTGGTGGTGCAGGTTGCCACCTCAGAAAACCGGAAAAAGAACAGAAGAGAAAGCAGGGGTTAGTAGGATTGTGGAGCCATGAATAATAATGATAATTAACTGAATATACAGATTATCAGGATTTAACTAAGATGAAGTTATAAGAAAGCCATGTTAAAGTAATGAGTTTTCAGCAGTGTTGTAAAGTGTTCCACTGTATAAGCCTGGCAAATTCCTATTGGCAAGCTATTCCAGATTTTAGGTGCATAACAGGAGAAGGCACGACTCCATAGTTTGCTTCATATTCCTGCAAAGCTTAAAAAAGTGCTTCCTGCTTCAGTCTTAAATGAACTTCCCCTTAACTTTAAAAGTGTCTTTGAGTACATGATTTATAGTTTACCTGGAAAAAAATCAGATTTTTCCTTTTTTGTTAATGACTTTGAAAAGTCCCAAGTTAGGTCCTCAACTTGTCAGAGCAGCATGTGCACTTTATTTTTGGGATTCTCTACTGTACAGTTTCTAAAGCTAACATACCATCTCCTTAAAGAAACACACTGCAGTAGTAACTACACCAATTACAAAAAAACAGAAGAGTATATTTAAAATAAGTGAACTGAAATACACTTATCAAGAACCAACAAAACAAGTAATACATTTGTGCTATACAACATCCAATACTGAGTCCTTGGGCTTCTCATTGTGTTTTGTGGTCACAACAATAGAAATGAGTTATTTATTGTTTTATGTCTGCTGGACATCATGGCTTTGAAGAAAGAAAGCAAATTCTGAAATGTGTCAGGCAAGGAAGACTTCATTGGATGTTAATGACTGGGCACCTTTTTCAGAATTTAGCTTTGAATGTTTCATTTAATATTTTCAGAAGACCATCTTGAAGCAATGACTGCAAAGAAATGTTTGATGGCTTATTATTTGAACTTGTACATCTCAAATGTGTTCTTTGTTTTGTTGGTTCTTAACAAGCATGTTTCATTTTACTTATTTTAAATATAATCTGCTGTTTTTGTAAATGGTGTTTTATTTTGGAAAGCTGCATAGCTGAAATATACTTTGTTTGGTTTTTGACAAATGTGTTTCATTTTACTTGTTTTAAATATACTGTTCTGTTTCTAGAACTGTAAAGCAATTTTTATAATTGGTGAAAAAAACTACTCATGGTTGGCGAGATTATACACTCACTAATACATTGTACAGTCTGAGCATAACATTCCTAGATTTATATTTGACATTTTTAAGAGCTTAACCTAGTATTTCAATTGCTTTAGCAAATTGCTTAAACAGTGTTTTCTTAGTGTAAATGCCTAAATCCTTTACAGAGGTGACTCCATGGAAGCTGTCTTCTTGTATTTAGAAATATTCTTCTTTTTGCCAGAATGTAACCTCTTCTGCTTGCCTACAAAAAACTGAATTTTAAAGATTCCCAGGTTATTTGAAGTACTTTTGTTGCATTCTCAGTATTTTCTTTAACTCTGATTTTGATATCATTAATTTTTAGTTTAAGGTAATAAGATCTTATTTGAAGATGAGCATTTTAAAGCAGGATTAATCCCACAGTTAGAATCTCCCACTGTTTTAAATTTGTGATTGTAAATATTTAGAACATTAAATGATACATTCCTTTTCAACTTCATTCAAGTTAAATGCCAAAACATAGCTAAAATTAATCAAATTTCACTTAATGTTTCCACTATACTAACAGTGATTTCTGAGATTACCCAAGTAATAATAATAATAATTCTTTACTTTTATATAGTACTTTTCTCACTGCTTCAGTGAGTGGGGAACCACTAATGTGTAGCATCCACCTGGATGATGCAACGACAGCCATTTCTGCACCACTACACTCACTATACATTAGCCACTGAAGCGGTGAGATAGAGATAGCCAATTAGAGCAATTAGAGACAGGGATGATCAGGAAGCCAGAATGACTTGGGTGGGCAATTTAGCCCAGACATCAGGATACACCCTACTCTTTACGAAGGATGCCTAGGGATCTTTTATGACCACTAAGAGTCTGGATTTCAGTTTTACATCTCATCCGAAAGACAGTGCAATTTTACAGTACCTCTTCCAGCAGTAACCCAAACTTTTTCCTAGATGGTCTCCCATCCAAACACTGGCCAAGTGTGAATATGCTTAGCTTCAGATTGATGACCTATTCTAAAGTGCATGTGGTATGGCTGCTGACAAAACTGAATGCTTTATGGATCAAATTTATAACTCTTTTATCTTTATCCTAATGTAGGCTGATTTGAAAATTGAAATATACCTCCTGCAAAAAGGCCTTAGCTGACTTTAATAAAGGAGGATATGATAATATTTTGTTTACTTTTCAATACATGGTTGAAACTCTAGACATTCCAACTATTGAGGTTGAATGATCAATTTGCTCCTTTGTATAGTTAATATTTCTTAGCAATATTGGGTAGAGTTCTAGGTTGTAGGTTTTTAAGATTCCTTAAAAACTAATTTTTTAACCTATTTGCTTTTTTTTTCTACACTGCAACCAATGATATAATAATACAATAATCAGGCAGCTAAAAAGTAAGATGGTATATAAAGCTGAATTAATTTCCCCTAACCATATAGCCTTCCATGATGTATTGTGTTACATTACAGGCAAGACAGACATGTCTAAAATGAGCAAAAATGTAAAAATAATTAAATTCCATAAAGCGAAGTAAAATAATCATCTTAAGTAACATTATGCTGTAAATATATATATATATATATATATATATATATATATATATATATATAATTTGGTTTTCTTTGTCTAATCTGTTTCTCCCAGACACAGAAATTCATGCAAACATAACCAAAGTAAGTAAAGATAATTGCTTTAAGTCATCAGAATGGTTTTATGTGTCATGCAGTGTACACACAAAGCTTGAGGCTCTTCCTGTCACTTGTCTTTCAGCTTTAATTAAATTATAGTACTTTGATCCTTGAAAAATGTCACAGCTTTCTTAAGTTTGTCAGCACACCCACAGAAGGATTCTTTTATGCCGAGACTGATAATGCCATTGAGTGTTAGACGTGACTGTCAGCATAGGGCGTGAACTCCGCATTAATTTGTAAATTGAGAAGTAACATAAACATACTTGCTGAAAATATTTCTAATGTGGGAAAAATAATTTTGCCTAACTTTCTGTCTGACACCCAGAGAAAAAGCAACTTATTAATAATACATATTACAGGGTAATAAAGTGGCACAGTTTTTATGCTATAGTGGCACACATCAAAGGGACTGGGTTCAAGCTGCTAGGCAAGTTGCTATACGGAGTCTGTACATTCTCTGAAGGTGTTGTGTGGATTTTTTTTCAGGTACTCTGATATTGATTAACATTGACAGCATAACATTATGTCAAGTGAAGTGAAGTAACAGAGACTTGTGCTCTTACCCAGACCTGATACTTTCGCCATGTTTTTGCTTATTTGTCAGTGGGTTTGAATATGTTGTAGATTTATCTTAGATGATAAAAGTCTTACGTGAGAGAAATGACATTAGCCTACACTAAAATTCAAAGCCAAAAGGCAAACACACCTGCATTGCTTGTGTGAATTGTGACACCAAAGTAAATAACATCAATCACCTGACGATTTTCACACCAAAGTAGAGTGCCCAGCAGCTGTAAATGTTATGTGGTGTGCCTGTTGCATTGAAATCCACACAGCAAACAAAATATAATGCATTTTAGAGTTTTTATTTTGATCAGTGCTTCTGTGGTAGATATTGAACTTTAGTAGAATAAAAAGAAGATTCAATTAAATAAATCTTAAATAACATAAATGTAAGCACAAAAATGAACCTAATCTCATTAAATAAATGAAAGTCAGTGGAATGCAGTACTGGGTTTGCTAAATACATGCAGATTGGCAAAAGTAGAGAGCATGTAAAAAAAATATCTATAAGCACTTTCAATGAACGCTAGCATACACGGTGCCACATGGTGCAGAAACATCCATACCCTCAGTGCAACAAACGCTAGTCTTGCTCCTCACACTCTTAAAAGAATAATACACAATTTTAGAAATAACAGCACAGAAAAATTAGAATATTCTAAGACAGCTGGATAATACAGTGCATTGTGTTCTGGATTATGTAGGAAAATGTTGTATTCCGAGAGAAGAAGAACTGATGGATTGATGTTACCCAATCAATTAATTATCAGTGTTGCCTTTGGAAATGCCAGTAATTAATTAAAAAAATTAGTAAGACACCCACCCAGGGATGCAAAACTAATGCAGCTGATGTGAGTATTTAAAATATCCAAGGATCTCTGCTTCAACTTCCAGCCAGAAAGATCTATACAATTTATGGAAAAGGTTCATAAATCGGAGAAAATCTACATTAAATACTTTCACTTTTTCTGCTGTAACTCGAACATGTTCATAGGTTTATTCTCAACAAAATAACCCTGCAATAAACTAAATAATGCCATTTACTTATAACATGAAGATTGTAGAAGATGGATATATACAAATATATATGTGTAGACAGATAAATATTGTATATTTAAATAGAAAAATGATAATATCAAACAAAACAAAATTATGATAGTTTAGTTGAACTTTTTCTCTCCTATAGAAAAAGGCACATGACCTATGAATTCTATCTCTTGGCTTAAATGGATTTTTTTCCCTACTATAGAAAAATGGACATAACATATGCATTCAAACATTTTAATTTGTGTGGTCAAAATGGTTTAGTTCTTTAGCTAAATATTAAGTTCCTGGTACCTGCACTTGAAGGTGACTTTGATTTATTCACTGCTAATCTATTCTGGTTTAAGCCCCCCAGTAGTTTCTGTATGTGAATATGTGTGTGTGAGACACTGCTTTGAACTTTCCTACTGGATTTAGGAAGAAACTTAAAACAGCTAAAAACATTTTCTTCACAAAGGTTATTTTGTTTCAATGATTGTAATGATATAGCATTGCTTCCTTACATATTATCCCTTTATCTAGTGATTACTCACCGTCTAACAGAAAATGAGGTACAGCAACGATTGAATTTTTAAAGGAGTACATTCCTAGAAAATCTGAAGCAATGCCAGGAATGTGGGCACTTAGCAAAATTTTAAATAATGTATGCAAGTGAACTTTTGATAAAACACACACCTCATCGTTCTACATGGTCTAATTCAATTCAAAATTATTGCAGACTGCAAACATTTCCCCTGACTCACATTTTTCCATATGTACCTGGGTCAAGACCCATGCTTGTGAGCTGCCTTTCCTTGTAATATGTTTTTAGGAATATCCCACACTTTGACTTGATTAGAATAAAATTTTAACTTGTTCATCCTAAAGTTTGGGACTCACAATTACTCCTAGGGATTTATTAGCTCTGTTTGGGGTAACACCCGACAGGAAATCACGGGTTAATGGACAGTTTGTTGTGTTATCTTGTGCTATGCATGTTGCCTTATCTTACTTAACTTGACCAAATCCTTATCAAACTACAATTACACACTCGGAAAAGGATGCCCTATTTTACTTAAAATTAGAAAAACTCAAATTCAGTTTAGAAGGACATTTCCAAGATTTCTTCTGAGTCAGGCTGACTTTTTTTTATTGTTGTCCTTAATTAATTACAGTAAGCATGCTGAACCCCAGCTAACCTTTAGGCTGCTTCAATATCTTTCAGTGATTACTTCATCCATAATCTTCTGATTTTGCGCTCTACAGATGGGTAAGAGACAGTATGTCGGATTTGATTTAAATTAGATATGGCATCAGAAGTCTGGATGCCTTGTAATTCATTTATTTTAATTTAATTCATAAAACCAAAAAATAAATACCATCCTGGATGGGTTTGAATGTATATTGTTCATTATGAAATTATGGGAAACGACAAAGCACAAAGAGACAAAGCCCTCTTATGGCTTAGCTATTTTTTAGCTTTTTTATTATTATTATTTTCTCTGTAAATCCCTTTTTGAATATATCCCTGGCCTATTTTTCAAAACTGTTCACTGTTGGTTTTAAACTTTAATCAGGATTCAGCTTCATATTCTTCTGAGGTTTTTTATTTTCCATCTTTAGTTGTATTTATTCCAGTGTTTCTGGGGGAAAAAGATTGTTTTTTCCATAATACCTATGCCCCGTTTTTTAAAATTATTAAAACAACATTCTCCATTAGTGTATTTATTTTGGTCCGGAAGTGAAGACAATGTCATTCTTGTGTTTGCCATTTCAGACAGGGTTTCTATAGCAATAATCCAGCAAAGTACTAAAGTACTATACCATACAGAATTTTTTTGTATAGGATCAGTTGACCTTTTCTTTCTGTCCCCATGAAGTGTAGGGATTATTCCCAGATTACTTTGTTCCGCACATGTATCAGGAAAATCCCTGTTTTATATAAATCGACTGGAGAAGGACATACATAACTACAGTAACTGTTTACTGTAGCAAAAATCCATTAATTTAGGGAGACAGAACTACCTAGTGGTAGTTGGTGCTGCTTCAGATTCATATATGTCTGTCCATTTGAGAGCAGAACATCTCAAGCAAAGAAAAAGAAGCTATCATAGTAGGTCAGGGATGAAATAATTAAAATAAGGTCAGGAAAAGCTACAGAAAATATGAAAGCCTTATAATATGAGTACAGTACAAGTTCCGGTAAAATAGGGCAAAAAGTCTATTAGACTACAATATTACAGATATTCAAAATGGATGTGCATTAAATTATTTGGTAAGGAAATAAGTAAGATTTCTTTGTCAGACACTGGATCATTATTGTCTGAATATACACAGTATATAATCTTTGCAGCTGGCACAAACTCAACAAACTGAATATAATTTTAATTCATATGGGCTACAAAAATTATTGAAAACCAAGGGAATTCTGAGTGGGTCATGATTAAGCCCCATTGGTTAAGGTGTGACTGCTGTTCTTCTTAAAGACCTAGGCAACAGGAACCATGCAAAGGATTATGAGGATGGGAGCTGCACTGTTTTTCCAACAACAGGGCACTGATTTTAGAAAAAATGCCTTATGGATGGAGCAGCAATGGAGAAGCTGGCTGGTCCACAATCCAGCAATGAAAATTATAATTCTTTGCATCCTCAAATCAAATGTGGTCAACAAAAATAAGGAACAATCACAACATGATGGTCTGTGAGCTAATCTGAATTAATTTTCCCAGTCTTTCTACTCTAATATGGATCTGCATTGTGCAAGAAGTAGAAAAGTACTCTAAAAAGGATTTTGCACAGCCATAATCACTCAAACTGGAGTAATGAAGAGTGTGGGTCTGTGTGTGTCTGTGCTTTACGATGGTGTCCTGTCCAGTGCTGGTTCTTGAGCTCCATCCACTGCTACTACGACAGCCTTTGGCTCTCTCTGGCCCTTTAATGAAGTCAGTGATTTGGAAAATGGATTCATGGGAGGAAGCACTCTAAATGTGTGCAAGATATTCAAGTGTCTGAGGATTGTTTTGAGAAAAAAAAAGAACCAGGGGTTGATACATGTAATCATACTCAGGATAGGCAGAAAGTTAAAGCTAGGAGGTTATAGAAAGATAATCAAAAACAAGAATCAAACAAGAAAGCCAAATAAAGTTGTAGCAAATAGAATAAACCCTGGGGCCTAATTGGAAATTTAGCTAAGTATGCTAGAAATTTCAGTATGTTATATATCCACCGAGGAATAATGTAAACTAAACCCCCCACATTATTTATAATGCCACTTCCTCAGTGTCATTAATGTGATGATCACATCACATGAACAAGGAAAAATAAGTTTGGAATTTAAAACAAAAAACCTCTCAAAACATATCAAAATTAAAAATAAACAGCACAAACAGAAATCTGATAAAAAAACACACTGTGTAGAACATGTTACTTATCACAAATAGCATGGTTGATTAGCATATGCAAGTTATAATTTATGGTAGACAAGAGTTAGCAACAGGTCTTCCATCTTCATTCTGCTACATCTCTTCCCTGCCTTGTCAACCATCAAATCCCCCTTGCCAACCTCTCTGACCTTGGCATCACTGACACTACCCTCAGGTAGATTGATGGTTTGAGTTCTACCTTTTTGGTAGATCCTACCATGTGTCCTGGCGTAGAGAGATGCCAAGGGTGCAGCAAGCAAGCCCCAAGGACTGGTGCTAGGTCCTCTCCTCTTCTCTCTGTAGACCTCCTCACTAGGCCGTATCATTGACTTCCATGGCTTTTCTTATCAGTGTTATGCTGTTGACATGCGGTTGTACCTGTTGTTCCATTCAGAGGACCACATGGTATCAGCTAGAATCTCTGAATGTCTGAAATTGCAACTTGGATGAAGAAATACCATCCCCACCTCAACCTGGCAAAGACAAACTATCTTGTTGTCCCAGCTCATTCTGTCTGTTTAGCACCCTATCTAAGTTTAGTTTGGTTCATTATCACTAACACCTGTCAAACTGGTTTGCAACCTTCTGGTGGTGATTGATGACAGTCTGTCCTTCAGGAACCATAGCCTCTTGGACTTGCAGATTCACTTTATACAATATCAACAAGATCAGACCATATCTAACAGAGGTATGATGCACAACTCCTGGTCCAGGCTTTAGTCGTCTCATGTCTGGACTATTGCAAACTCTCTGCTGGCAGGTCTACCAGTATATTTCAAAATGTAGTAGCACATCAGGGGCCTCATGCATAACACCGTGCGTAGAATTCACACTAAAACATGGTGTATGGTGGAAAGCGGAAATGTGCTTACACACAAAAAATCCAGATGCATGAATCTATGCGTACGCCAACTTCCACGTTCCTCTGCTCCATAAATCCCGGTCTGCATGAAAAGTAATGTACATGCACGCACCTTCTGCCACTTCCCAACTCCTCCCAGAATTACGCCTCTTTGAATATGCAAATCAATATAAATAACCCTTAAGCTCAGGGTTCTGTGAAAAGACAATGGCAAAAGCATGGGAAAATAGAAGAATTTCAGCGAATACCAGGTGGAGGCAAGGCAACTGTACTATTTGTTGATTTAAACAGTGGTATAAACAACAAAAGGTTTCTAAACTGCAAGGTCCCTATGGAAAGACTTTGAAGCATTTGTTGTATGGGCAAAGTTCAAATAGCGCATGGCTGAGGCAGCGTGTGCTTGATGCTGTATACTGATAATTCTTTTTCCGATCAGCTGCTTGAGAGCTGTGATTCCACACTCAGATACAGTGGGATAAATACTTGAGATTAACAATGCTAAAGCAGCTATGGTATTTGGAATAGTTTGCCCATTCCGTATATTGTTACGGGTTAATTACCGATACCTTAAACTAATAAACAATATGTGGTTAATTTTAGTATATTTGATAAAGCTGTCAGGGATGTGCATCTAAAAAAGAAAGGGAAACCTTTCTGGAACAAAAGCACTGCTTTGATGCGGAGTGCCGCCAGTTTTCAAAGCTGAGTGGAGACTTTCTGTATGGCAGGGATTGATACATCGCGATGTGATCGTGGAAATGGGCGTAGCAGCTTTTTGTGTGTACACACCGTTATACATGAACCCCTGATGTTTAACTAGCTAAGACAGGCACATGTCACTCCTCTTTTCTTTTCTAACTGATATTAATTGTAATTGTAATTAGCTTGTATTTTGTTCTGAGCTCTTCACTTATGATGATCAACTTTATACCCTTGTTCTGTAAACTCTTCTGTAAGTTGCTTTGGATAAAAAAGGTTTACTAAGAAAATAAATTTAAATGTAGAATTTCACTTTACTCTGTACATGTGACAATAATGACCCAATAAACCTTAAAAACTCACACAGACAAAAAAAAAATAATTATTAGGAATGCAGAGATTGTCTTTGTAAGTATTGTTCATAAAGTATATCTAGCTTTCAAAAGTGTGAAGTATGTGAAAGTTCTTACCTGTAATCTTTATTTTCTTGCCTCATTGGGTACAGCTAAGGAGACAAAGGCTAAATAAGAATAGAAGAGCAAGAAAAATACGGAGATATATTTCTAAAGTTCAATATCAAATTTATAGTCAATTTGTAGTCAATTAAATTGATGGTGAAAAAATATTGATTCTTTGGAATTCCTAAAGTATTTCCATATTAAGAAATGATGCAGATCGCTTAGCAACCGACTGATATTTTCTTTTCTTAGAAAAAGGCATACTAGATGGCATTCTGAACAGTGTTTGTGCTTGCACATAATTTTTATTGGGAAATTCTTAACATCATTGAGCTCTTTAGAAATAATTGGATTAGTAGTAACTGAGAATCATCATTGTGTAACTTTCAATGAGTGCTCATTTAAATTGTTTGCAAGAATTCAGTGAACAAAATGATGGCGTGGCCTAGCAGTTAAGGTATTAGACCTATAGTTACAATTTACGCTGTCAGTTTGGTCCCAACCTAACTGTGGGACTGTCAGTAAGTCTCTTAACCTGCCTCTGCCCTAATAAAAAAAAGATTACAGTAATATCAGTCATTTCATTGATGTGGAAAGGCACAATAGCTGCAATCCAACTGATTTCTATAAAGCAATAAATCCTCAAGCAACATTTTTGGGTTTCATTTTAGTAACTCATTTGTTAAGATTGAGAATTACTTAGCCCATTTCACATTGCTTCTTGTTGTCTTAACCTGCTGCCAATTAAATATGAGATGCAAATTAAATTGGAACAAATAGCTCATCATCCAGTTTGTTCTGCATGTGTGTGTTCTTCATAGAGTGTCTATTTCAATAAAGAGAGAAAAATACTGATTGACTGAAAATTTTGAATCTGTTCAATGCCACAAAGTACTTGAATGATATTTATAGAAAATCAGAATAATAAAACTAACAACTACAGTTAAATAAGAAGTTTCATTTATCAGCATTGTTAATTAGACTTGTCTTCTGCTTAAGAAATTGTTTGGAACAAAAATGCGCAGTCATAAGACCCTTCAGGACAGAAACTGAAAACATCTGCTCTGTGTAAACAAGTGAAGCACATTTGGGGTCTTGGGGTGGTTATCATTAAAGAATGATGCTTTACAAATGAAGACTGTTTGTTAAGGTAAAGCCAGGGCCGGTGATAACATTTAAATAATACTGGATTTCAATATAAATGTTTTGGGTGAGTGAGGAATGACATACTGGAAAAAATAAATGCTTGGGCACTAATGTGGTTGTCCCCATTTAAATCTCAAAGGCTTCTTATCAAAATAAACTGGCACTCTATGGCATAAATGTAATCAAACCAGGGCTTAAGTGAAGGCCTTCATAGAGGGAGGTCACAAGGGTGCTCTGATCATAGAGTGACGCCTCCTCGCGTGGCCTCGGAACTTATTGGCGGCAGATTGGAAGGAGTGGAGTCAGTTGCCCTCACTTGGGTGTCTTCTCATCAGAAGGGAGGGAAGGAAATAGAACATGATTAGCCCCAGCACCCCCTCTCATCCCAGGATGGTATTATATACCATATATTAGCCCACAGGGCAATCCTCTGCAATGCCTGCATGTGTAACAATGTTTATTTTTGAATGAATGTTCATAATGAGCTGATCTTGCTGTGCTGCTTTCTCATTACTACTATTACATTGCAATGTGTGAGCCATTTATTTTCTTACCATGTTCTTAAATAATAATAATACATTAAATTTTATTACTCTATTTAAACTTTTAAACTTTATTCAGTGAAGCAGTGGTTAATCTAAAGCTCAAAAAAAAAACATTACATCTGGGCCTTGTCAAGACTTGTTAGATTTTGCACACTCACACTGTCTGTGTAGATTCCTTCTTGGTACTCCAGATGTCTGCATCACATAATTTTTGGTTGATAGATGACCTCTAAATTGGGTCTGAATGAGTGAGTGTATTCTACCATGTACCAGCAATTCGTCCTAGTTCCCTCTCTTGCACCTGATAATCCACAGATAGGCTCTGGATTCTGCTATTTCAAATTGGAGTAAGTGGGTTTGTGATGAGTGGTCCATCCGCAGTGCAATTTTTAAATAAATAATCGCCTCCCATGAAATGCAGGCTCCGCTTGGATGCAGGGATATATAAGCGAACTTCACTTCGGGGTTGATGCAAATGAGAGCAAATCAATCAGGTGCCTAGTTCACACCTCTGAGTGGGCAAAGCACCCCACCTACGCCCAATCAAGCAGGATAAAAAAGAGCCTGCACAGCAAAGAGGGGATGTAAAGAAACTGAATCAGAATAGGGAGAAATAGAAGGAATGGAGGCGAAAGGAAGAAAGGACAGGCAAAAAAAAACCAAAAAAAGAACAGAAAGACACATAGGTTAAAGGAAGGGAGAGAACGGCAGGAATTGGACAGTGCAAGACAGAGGGGAAGCAGCTGGATAGGAAAGTGAGTCTGGGAGAGAAGCGTGTCACTGACATTCAAACAGGATAGGGGTTGAACTGCTGAGCAGCCTGGATGCAGGAGCAACAAACTACTCCAGGAGGATTCCCCTGGAAGTCTGGGGAAGGGCAGTGCAAATTAGAGGGAATAAATCTCAGTGCAGCGCCTTGTACACGCTGACGGAATGGCAAAAATGGCCCATAGCAGGATCAAAGGGTTTTCTGCGCATGCTGGCTGATGTCTCCTTGTGCTGTGGAATCTGAAGAGGGTAATCGGGGAAGACATTGGATTTTAGAAAGCAGCACTGAGGTTGATGATTTTATGAATATTTTTGACTTTTTGTTTTATGAAAATATTCATTTGGATATTTTAACTTCCACAATTTGCACTGATTTTATGGACTATTTAAGTTATTGATGATTGACTTGAAGCACTGCACTTTTAAACACTATTTTGTGGTTCGATTTTAATAAAAGCACTGACACTTTTTGCACCATCCCCTTGCTGAATTTGTGTGTCCTCATTTACCCGGCTCATCTCAGTACATGGCTATCTATGGTTGAAGAGGCTCCAGAAAGTCACAAAGTAGTGTGATGAGATGCTGAACTTTATTTTCTTGTTAAATTTAGCAGTGTTCCTGATGTGATGATGTACCTTTTGTAATAAGGGACAATCTAAATGGATGCCACTTATAGTTGTTAATAGGTAGTGCTTCATGGCTGAGCAACAAGCACAATGGTTTAATGCTCTGGATTACCTGTCAGCCTGGGACAATGACAGACTGCAATTCAATTTCCAGTTTCTAATCACCCTAAGGATACAAGCAAATATGAATGGTGCAGGCTTCAGTTCTTGATTGTCATTTTGTATGCTCTTTAAAGCTCCTTGAAACTGTAAATGCTATTTATTTGCTATTGTGTATCAAAAAATAAGCACATAGAAATTAGAGCAAATCAAACATGACCAGGAAAACATCAATACATATAAAAACCCACCCAACTGCACCAGCCCTCCCAACTCACAGCCCTAAGTAACAGATGTTAATCATTGATGAGAGTAGGCACAGCTGCACACAAAAAAGAAATGTATATGGACATCTAGTCAAAGCTCCCATCCAAGCGAGACTGAACAAGGTGTGCAAAGGATTGCCAGCTAAAAGCATCTGAGCTGGTGTAGCGGCTTTAGAATGGCTGCTGGTGATTTGGAAGAAGACAGACACAGCAATACCCGAATTCTGCCATTTATTCTACAAAAGCGTCATCCAGCTTTTTTCTACAAGACAAGCAGTAAAGGGCACAGTCAGCACATGTAACGTCAGGCGCTCTCGGTCTCCTGTAGCAAGCCAAACAATATACCAATGAGGTTGAATCTCCGCTAAACCAAACACTTTTAAAACCCATTTCTGCCGACCAAAAGGGAAAACAGAACCTTAAAGCACATCGACAACCACATGGCGTGATGGTTCCATTCAGTTTCATACAGAAAACACTTATTTAAAACTTGTCAACTTATACAAGAGACGGAGAGCGTTGAGAAGCGCCTTACCTGCAAAAGCGTCATCCAGCTTTTGCCAGGAGTCTGCTGTACGCTACATGCGCGTCCCGTGGGTGTTGCATCAATTAAAGTGACCCCCCCGCTACAACAGACAAATAGGAACTATATACAACAGATACAATGATTACATTCAAAAATAAATAAAATTTACAATATATATAAAACAAAAGAAGTTCAGTATATATAAAAAAAGTTTTGAGAATGTTCACAATAAAACAAACTAACTCAGCCACATACTCCCCCCTGAACTTCTCAAAACACTGAGGGTCAGGCAATGGCAGAGTTCTAAATAACAGTAACATAACATGTCATTATTTTCTCACAGTACATCACAGTACTCTTACGTGCGACAAAACCGTCTCCCAACCAAAAGGGAAAGTGTCAAAAGGAAGCTGGCCAGACTTCCAATGTTCACTTGCATAAGAAAGTGCCTTATACACAATCTCATCTTAATGAATAAATGACTGTTACTCCAACATTGAACTTACTTAACAGAATTATACATATTATACACATTGCTAATTAACTTAGAACTATTCCAATAGGATAACTGACGATTGTTCACAAAAATAAAGTTTTGGCTAACCCACTAACACCACCACTAGCTTGTTTGTTTCTCTGCGTCATGTTCTGAATCAATCTGTTAACTGGTTTTACTATCCTTCCTACTCTTGTTCTGATGTGCCCTACTGTGCTACTTGGTGCTCTATCGTGTCTCAAAGTGGTTTCTGACATCGATCTTCTAGCTACTTGGTCCTCAGGATGACTGTGGTTCGGTTCTGGCACTTCTGCACCATGCAAACTATCCGTTTCACTGTTGTTGGCCCTGTTTGTCTCAACCCCAACACTATGACTATCGCACATGGTCCAGCATGACTATCACTACTGTCTGCTTGGGAGTTGTCAGCCTCTGGCACAGCATTCTCAGTGGATACTTCAGGAGATTCAGATGATGCACATTCTCTTTCTGGAGGAACTAAAGTCTCTGCTACCCAACTGGTAGTACGCTCTATTGGGTCAAACTCTGATCCAGTCACAGAGGCAGTTCTATCCACATCACACTGGTCCCAACTTGGTTCAGAGCCACTATCAAAGGAAGGCTCCACTTCCTGTTCGAATACCACTGGCAAGAAGCTAGCTTGCAAGATCAAATTCCTATGAACAATCTTCTCCTGTCCATTGATGGTGTTTTTGATGTGGTATGTATGGCACTTTGAATCTTTAGAGACCACAGTGTACAGTGTAGAGTCCCATCTGTCAGCCAACTTCCTGCGACCACGTTCACCTCTGTTTGCCAAGAGAACTCGATCTCCTTCCTCAATGTCTGCACCTTTTGTCTTCATGTTGTACAAGTCTGCCTGGCGCCGCTGGCTGGATTCAGTGTTGACTTGGGCCAAGATGAGAGCTTCCTTGAGGTCATCCCTCATTCTCCTGACATAGCTATCATAGTCAATGATATCACTGTTCCTCTCCACATTGTGGAACATAACATCTACCGGCAGTCTAGGGACCCGCCCATACATGAGGTAGAAGGGAGCATACCCAGTTGACTCATGAGCTGTACAGTTATATGCGAAAGTCAATGTCTGCAGCATTTGCGCCATTTAATCTTATCCCTGGGCGGTAAGGCTCTGATCATGTTCCCTAAGGTTCTATTGAATCTCTCAGTGTGGCCATTCCCCATTGGGTGATAAGGTGTTGTTCTTGACTTTTTCACACCTGCAATTTGTAACAGCTCCTGGATCAGTTGGCTCTCGAAACTCCCCTTGGTCTGAATGGATCCTCTGGGGGAATCCATAGACACAAAAATATCTATCCCAGAGCTGGCGCGCAACTTGTTTTGCTGACTGGTCTGAGCAGCAGAAAGCATGGGCCATCTTGGTGAAGTGGTCTGTCACCACCAATACATTCACACTCCTTCCTCTGGAGTCCTCGGCAGACCAAAAGTCCAGACAAACCAGCTCAAGGGGGTACGTAGTCTTGATACTTTCGAGTGGGGCTCTTCCCTCTGGCTCCAGGGTCTTGCTGACTACACAGCGTTTGCAGCATTTGACATAGTCTCGGACATCGTGCTCCATGGTACTCCAGAAAAATCTCTGCCTTGCCAGGAACAGTGTCCTACTCTGACCCTGATGACCAGCATCATTGTGGACACCACGAAGAACATGTGTGACTAAGGAGGAAGGTGTCATATACTGGTGGCGCTTCTTCCCAGTCACTGAGTCTTTACATACTCTGTACAGGATACCATCAAGCATTTTCAGTTTCTCCCATTGTTTCAGAGTCTTAAGAACCTTCAGCGATAGTACAGCCCTTTCTCTCCTTGACGGCCGCCTCCCTCGGGTGACAAATGGGATGACCTGGGACAATATAGCATCTCTCCTTTGCTCATCCTGGAGCTCTTGGAGTGAGAAGACGGGCAAAGCATCTTGGCCAGGTGGGATTAGCTGTTCCAGGTCTTGAGCCAACCAAGTGACCACCCTTTGGTTGGCTCCTTGGTCCCATTCCATATGACCTGAAAGGACCGCAGACACTTCACCGCTTGTCATAGAGCAATGTCTAAGGCTCTCAGGTGGGAATGAGCACTTGATACTCTGGTTGTTAGCACTGACTCTAAATGCCTCCTGGACCATGCCCTCTCTAACCTGCTCCGACTCCTCTAACAGTGCTTTGTACGGCTCTTTAATGAGCCTCTGGCAAACACGATTTTGGACAAAGGGCTGCCTGCTTAGGGCGTCTGCAACAATGTTCTTACTACCAGAGATGTACTTGATGTCGAAGTTGTATGGGGACAGTTTTGCTACCCATCGCTGCTCGCATGCATCGAGTTTGGGCTTTGTGAGGATGTAGGTTAGCGGATTGTTGTCTGTCCAGACGGTGAAGTTGTGTCCCTTTAGCCAATGGCTAAATTTATCACAAACAGACCATTTCAGTGCCAAAACTCTAGACGGTATGCTGGATAGTTGCTCTGAGCACGGGTGAGAGCCTTACTGGCAAAGGCAATGGGGCGTGCTTTACTTTCACCCTCTTGGACCTGAGATAGCACAG
This sequence comes from Polypterus senegalus, assembly GCF_016835505.1. Classification (NCBI taxonomy): domain Eukaryota; kingdom Metazoa; phylum Chordata; class Cladistia; order Polypteriformes; family Polypteridae; genus Polypterus; species Polypterus senegalus. The sequence continues at coordinate 10,185 of NW_024383030.1, read as the reverse complement.
CCCTAATCCATCCTGCGAGGCATCAGTGGACAAGATGAATGGTCGACTAAAATCAGGGTGTGCGAGGACAACAGAGTCCAAGAGAGTAGATTTTAACTGTTCAAATGAGTCACGCTGCTCCTGCCTCCAGTCACTTGGGTGTAGTTTCCTGAACGAAGCAGCACCTCGTGCATTCCCTTTCCTCCCCTTAGGTGCAGCAGTCAGGGCGAACAAGGGCTTGGCTATACTGGAACAATCTTGGATGAACTGCTGATAGTACATGACCATGCCCAAGAATGACCTGATCTTCTTCTGTGATGGCGTTAAGCCATCCTCCATCATAAGGTCAGCCTCTGTCATAGCAGCGATAGCTTTGACCTTGTCAGGGTCAGTTGAGACACCACTTTCATCCACGATATGCCCCAAGAACCTCACAGTTCTTCTGAGTAGCTGGCATTTTTTTGGGGCCAGTTTCAGTCCATGAGCATGGAGCCTGCTGAAGACCATCTCCAGCCTCTTGAGGGCTTCAGCTTCATTGGGTGCATACACTAGTACATCATCCAAGTAACAGAGCATCGTCAGGAAGTTCTGGTCACCAAAAATACCCATCATGAGGCGCATGAAGCTTGCAGGGCTATTACAGAGGCCCTGCGGAGCCTGTTAAATTCATACAGCCCCATAGGTGTGGTGAAAGCTGTAAGTTTTTTGTGTTCCTCTGCCATTGCGATGTTATAAAAGCCAGAGGTAAGGTCCATGGCACTAAAGATGGCGTCCCTCCTAGAGCTGCAAGACAGTCAGACTGGTGTGGCAAGGGATGTGCGTCCTTGATTGTGCGTGTTCAGCCAGCGATAATCCACACATATCCTGAGATCACCATTCTTCTTCCAAACAAGCACTAGTGGGAGGCCCACTCACTGTTAGACTTGCGGATGATCTCAAGCTCTTCCATCTCTGTGAGCACTTGACGGAGCTTATGATATTGCCCTGGTGGGACACGTCGATATGGAAGTCTGAAGGGTCGATCATCAGACAGATGGATGTGGTGAACAAAGTCTTTAGCCATCCCACAGTCAAGCTTACTCTTTGAGAACACATCCTCATACTTTTGCACTAGCTGCAGCAACTGAGATTTCCAGTGGTGGGACACCTCACAGGAGTCAATATCCAGATCTTCCAACCCCAACTTATGTAGGCTATCGTGAAAACTGGGACAAGGAGGGTCACCTTGCTTGTTGGCCACTTCATCACACAGCGTCTGACTCTGCAGCTCAAGCTCCTCTGCTGGTGTCTGTCCAGTGGTCACATCCAAATCTTCAACAGCAATGCAGGGTGACACATTTGCAACCTTGGTGTTGCGCTTTAAGATGATTGGTTTGTCAGAGGTGTTCAAAATTCTTATTGGGACCCACTTATCACCACTCATGGAGCACACCGACCTGCAGACAATGATGCTTTTCTTGTGAGTTTGTGCCTTAGATGGTTCAATCAAAATGGCACTGCCCTCAGAAAGAGGTGAGGCTGCAGGTAATTTGGCCCAAACCAGGTGTTCTTGTTTAGGGAGAAGAGTCACTGCCTGCGCCAACCTGGCGGTTCCAATAGCATCTGGGATTGTCTCACCTCTCCACCTGCTAATGCCAGACAGCATATTAAGAAACTGCACTATTTCAGGTGCTTTAGCGGACTCAGGTTTGCTTACAACATGCCAGAACTGGGGAGACTGCTTGAACCACTTTAGAAGGTGCTTTATAACATTTGTGCCCAGGATAAGCTGGTCTTTTTGCCCAGGGACAACCAGGGCAGGCACACTGAATGCACATCCATACACCTCCATCATTAAGTTGTAAATGCACTTGGGCCTAACCTCAACTCCACCACAGCCAATGAGCACAACATCAGTCTGGATATTGTCAATCTCCAGTGCCAATCCAGCATTCTTTAGCACCTGCTCAGCTTCCTCATTAATGGTGCAAGCCATAGAGCCGGTGTCGAGCAACGCTTGTAATGAGACTTTATCACCCACCTGTGCACTGGTATAAAACAGACTGTCAGCTTTATCAAGTCTAATCATGTTCTGAAACAGTACAGTACTCCCAGGTGGGGCAGATTTCAGGCACTTTGTATACACAAACTGCACATCTTCATCAAGGTTGAGGGCTTCAACATTTTTACTCACACTGTCCCCTCCTGAGTGTGAGCAACTTAGTTTCCCTGATCAGATGAGCTAACGTTTTGTGCAATAATGGCTTTGGGGCAGTCTCTCCGCTGATGCCCTATTTCTAGACAGGTTAGACATCTCCTCTCCGCATACAATGTGTTCGTGTTGAGTGAGAGGCGTCCCCGCAGACTTGGCATGGAGGGAAACGTGCTGGGGTTGAAGCCTGTGGTCTAGCTGTAGCATGAACAGGCTGACTGGTGCGCTCCAACACTCTCTCCAGCATACTTAACACACGCTCCAGAGCATTTGGCTCTGAAATGACTGCCTCACTTGACTTGGTTGGATTAGGCGGGCTGCACCTGGCTGTGTTCACATGAGCACATGCAACTTCGGGTTCTGGCACACTGCTACTTGTTACGGCAGTGGCCACTTGTATAGCATGTGACTTGATCATGTCTGCACCTGATCTTTTAGCTCGGCATTCTCGCTGATGCTCATCTATAGCCTCTTGTACCTCTGTAATTGACCACTTGCTTGTAGGCTTACACTTGAAAACACATGCGAGACTACGGTCAGGACAGTTTCGGATAAACATCATGGCTATTTCTGCATCCATATTCTCTAATTTACTACCCTGACGTCCCAAGTGCCTATTAGCCACTTCAGCAGCTGTGTTCAACCTGACCCAGTAATCTATTGGCGTTTCTGTTGCTATTGGTTGGGTGGCATAGAAATCGGCCAGTGGTAGACATGAAGCAGGGCTCTCACTAAAATAACGTCTCAATATAGAATAGATTGTCTCAGGGTTAACAGTAACACCAGGTGAGGGGTTGCTTTTCAGTCCCACTTTGACTATACTTTTTGCCTTACCAAGGAGGTGGTTCAGGACCTCATCTCCCTGTTCATGACTTGGAAGGACTTTTTTATGCAGGTACACCTCCATCAGCTCAATCCACTCCTGAATGGAGTATCTGTCTGCACCATCGCCACGATACATCGGGGGCTCTTTAATATCTGGCCTCACTACTAAGCTCACTTTGGACAAGTTTAGGGTTGTGTCAGGTGGTTCAACCCTAGCTGACTCAGCTGGTGGAGGCTGACTTGGAGTGAATGGGTGCTGACTAGCCAGCAAACAGCTGGCTATGGATTCACCTATCTGGCTCCCCAACTCACCAATTAACACACGTAATTGTTGTACAGTGTTGTCATTTGTAACGGGAGTCGAGAATTGAGGCTCAGGGACAGGTATGTCATTTACGCTTTCTGATTCAAATGGTTCATTTAAATCATAGGTTAGCACTGAGGTCCTACCAGCTGCTCCATCTATATTAAACAAACCCCTCCCCCTGCCTAGAAGTTGTGTAGAAATATTAAAGGTATGTTGACCTCTGCCTGCCATATCTCACACAGGAACAAAACAGTTACAATAACAGTGAGCAAGAACTATAAAGCAGTTTACATTAAATATTTCAACTTATGTCACTAACTCTTAACATGAACTTATATTAACCACAGTTGCGCTTATGCAAAACACCAAAAACCATCTCAGCAGCTACAAAAGATCCACACTTCCACCAACTTGATATCCCACGATGTCACGAGCACACAGCTTGACCTCGGCGATCGGCGGTAGCTGATCAGTGGATCCGGGTCACGGCACCAGTTTTATGTAGCGGCTTTAGAATGGCTGCTGGTGATTTGGAAGAAGACAGACACAGCAATACCCGAATTCTGCCGTTTATTCTACAAAAGCGTCATCCAGCTTTTTTCTACAAGACAAGCAGTAAAGGGCACAGTCAGAACATGTAATGTCAGGCGCTCTCGGTCTCCTGTAGCAAGCCAAACAATATACCAATGAGGTTGAATCTCCGCTAAACCAAACACTTTTAAAACCCATTTCTGACGACCAAAAGGGACAACAGAACCTTAAAGCACATCGACAACCACATGGCGTGATGGTTCCATTCAGTTTCATACAGAAAACACTTATTTAAAACTTGTCAACTTATACAAGAGACGGAGAGCGTTGAGAAGCGCCTTACCTGCAAAAGCGTAATCCAGCTTTTGCCAGGAGTCTGCTGTACGTTACATGCGCGTCCCGTGGGTGTTGCATCAATTAAAGCGACCCCCCCGCTACAACAGACAAATAGGAACTATATACAACAGATACAATGATTACATTCAAAAATAAACAAAATTTACAATATATATATAAAACAAAAGAAGTTCAGTATATATAAAAAAAAGTTTTGAGAATGTTCACAATAAAACAAACTAACTTAGCCACACTGGTCTCACCATTAATTCTAATAGCCGATAGTTCAAAAAAGAACTGCAGTAAGTTGATTTCCAGAAAAAAATAAGAATGCAATCAGGACATTTCCAACTCAGACCTATGGTATTGATATAAAATAAGGAATGATTCTGGTAGATTAAAAAAATTTCTGAACATTTCTGTCCTTATTATCTGTTATTTCCTGTCATCATCTGAACATCCCAAAACATAACATGGGGTGTTAAACTCTCACCTTATATATATATATTGTAAAAGATGTAGAAGCACACAGCATAAAGGTTTGGGGTTTTCCGGCCCCGTATATTGTAGACAATCCACAATAAATCAAAAGAAAGCAGGTCAAAAAATATAAACTAAACAGTTCATATGCCATGATACGGCGTCAGTGGCCATTTTATTATGGAGGAGCCGGAAGTTGAGGAATGCTTGGAAGGACCGTGAGGGAGGATGAAATTGATGACGTCAGGACAAGATGTCGGAGGAAGGGCGGAAGTACCGTACTGCGGTCAAAACCCGGCTTATGGTGGAGGAAGGTCTTTTCTCCTATGAGGAAGCAGAGGAAGAAAGTTAGTACCCGCCATTCCCTGCCGGCGAATGTGTCCCCAGGTGCGTTCGAATCCGTCCGCGGTCTCCTACTCGCGTGCGTGACAATATATATATATATATACTAGCAGAATACCCGCGCTTCGCAGCGGAGAAGTAGTGTGTTAAAGAAGGTACGAAAAAGAAAAGGAAAAATTTGAAAAATAACGTAACTTGATTGTTAATGTAATTGTTTTGTTATTGATATGAGTGTTGTTCTCATATCTATCTATCTATCTATCTATATATATATATATATCTCTATCTATCTATCTATATATATGTTGTTCTCATATCTATCTATATATATATATATATATATCTATATATATATCTCTATCTATCTATATCTATATATATATATCTATATCTATATATATATATATATATATATATATATATATATATATATATATATATATACCCGCTTAGCGGAGAAGTAGTGTGTTAAAGAAGGAAAGAGAAAGAAAAGGAAACATTTTGAAAATAACGTAACATGATTGTCAATGTAATTGTTTTGTCACTGTTATGAGTGTCGCTGTGATATATATATATATAGCAAAATACCCGCTTAGCGATGTCATGTGTTAAAGAAGTTATGAAAAAGAAAAGGAAACATTTTAAAAATAATGTAACATGATTGTCAAAGTAATTGTTTTGTGTATTTGGCAGCGTCACAAAGTTTTTTCTAGCTGCATCAGAAAATGTACCACAACGTCTGACACGCCTCCTTTTTAGTGTTTTCTCACAGCTTGGATTGCTGCTGTCATATATATACACACACACACACACACACACACACACACACACACACACACACACACACACATACATATATATACACATACATATCTTCATATCTACATATCTATATACATATCTACATATACACATATATATATATACATACCCTTCTACATCATATATACACACATACATACATACATACACACACACAAATTATATATATGTGTGTATGTATGTATGTATGTATATGTATGTATGTGTGTGTGTGTGTGTATATATATATATATATATATATATATAGATATATATATATATATATATATATATAATGTAGATATATATATATATATATATATATATACATACATATATATATACACATACATATACTTGTGTGTATGTTTGTATGTGTCTATATGTGTGTGTGTATAGCTTTGGTCACTGAGTGCAAGGGAAAAATAATAAAATATAGTCTATAAGTTATTAAACAGTAAAACATTAACGTTTTAAGAAGTACAGGTACATTGAGCACTACTGGAGTGGTTTTAGGTAAACTACATTTTAAAGACTGTAACACAACAGGTAAGTAACTAACAGCAGCTAAAATGTATATGGATCATCTCTCGGTAGTAGATCCCTTTGAAAGGCTAAACGACGGCTGTGGTATAGAAATGACATTTTCTATGTGAACGTTCAAATTTGTGCCTCTGGTAATGTGCCTTACCGGCATTTAAAGAAATTTAGTTTTGTGTCCTCTGCACTGTTAAGAGAGAAAGGCTTTGGTTTGGGATAAAAGGTGTAAAGAAAGGAAAGTAGTCTTTTCTTTTATATAGTATAGAGATGTGTTCGCTGACGTTATGATCGCCTTTTGGGGACAGTTGCGTTGGGTCTTGTGTAGTCTGGTGAGACGTCCCTGCCATTAATCAGCTGTGATGGCACTGTCAGTCCTCCACTGTGCGTGTCTTCATAATCCGAGGTGAGGATCTCATAATCGTATACGTGCAAAAGAAAGTGTGAATCGCCTTAATATTATTTTTCCGTGGTGTAGAAAAGGGGTCCCGTGTTTGCACTTGTCTGGGCTATAGCGCAGGGGGAGGATGAAAAAAATTAAAAGTGCTCACTTTGACTTAAGGCAGAAGCGCAGTCAGCGTCTCAAAGGCCGGCACAGCTATGCACGCGCTGGCTGCTCGACTTTTGCTGGGCAGGAGACCACAGTTTTGCAGACACGTTCATGATATCAAAAGTCTCAGCGCTCTTTGGAGGTCATTCATATATTATATATATATAGCAAAATACGCGCCTCGCATCGGAGAAGTAGTGTGTTAAAGAAGTAATGAAAAAGAAAAGGAAACATTTTAATAATAACGTAACACGATTGACATTGTCATGAGTGTTGCTGTCATATATATGCCTGCCTAAATAAGTCACCCTTGCTTTGCTCTTACTTTATTTACCGTTCATTTAATCATGGCTATTGGCGGAAAAATTATAAAATGGAAGGAGGATGGCTTTACCAAAACAATTATTGATGGCGAATCGATTATTCATAAAGCTTGAATTGGTGATGTTTTTCTGTGTTAACCTCATATTTTTCAGACTTCTTCTCAAACTAAGGTGGTGCCCAGCGTATCAGCGAGAAGTAGTGTGTTAAAAAGCTAGAAAAGAAAAGGGAACATTTTAAAAATAACGTAACATGACTGTCAATATACAGTATTTGTTTTGTGAGTGTTACTGAGTGTTGCTGTCATCAAGGATTTGATTATCATTATTTCTTTCAATCAGGTTCGTATTTGTAGGATGTGTTGTGTTCAAGTTACATTCCGTGTTTGTCAATCGTTGTAAAGATGACAGGTTTCATTCATCGATTCGTTTCTTACTGCATCAATAAACAGCTCGTCTTCTTCTTTATCTGAGACCTGACACACTGCATGCACGGGTTTTTACACTGTCTTCCTTTAGCAGGACATTGACTTTTTCCAACGTGTGCTTTGTTTCCGCAGTAGCTGGATTTATGAATATGCTTGTATGTATGACGCGCTTCATATTTTTGCTGCCTTTTCAATTGTGTAATTCAGTTTTGTTCAGCTCTTTGGAACTGTTGCCTTTTATCTGTGCACTCGTCAGTTCACGTGAGCCACTCGTGTACATGCATCGAAGGTTCCCAGCTGTGCTGGTGCCATCTCCTGCTATGTCCATGGCTGTATTTAATGTTACCTTAGTCCTGGCACTTAAAACTTTCTCTCGCAGTTTCGCTGAGTTTGTGTCAAACACCACCCTGACCATCTCATCTTCCTCTCCATAAGCACAGTCCTTCACCCGTGAATATTTACCCGTGGCAGTTTGCTATTGGATTGCCGCTGACGGACGGCCTTATATGGGCAGGCACTAAATTACAAACGCCAGCGGCAGCCTGTCTATGAACTTACTTTAAAGTATAGGTTTACATCGTGCTTTGTTTCTGAAGTAGCAGAACTCATGAATATGGTTGTATATGTCACTCGCTCGCTTCTTATTGTTTCGCTGCCTTCTCAATTATATAATGCATGTTTTCTTCAGCGCTTTTTTCAGGTCTTCCTGGTTTTCTATGTACTGCGTGATTACGTGGGAGGCGTGATGATGTCACACGAAACTCCGCCCCCACGGCGTTGAAGCTCATCTCCATTACAGTAAATGGAGAAAAACAGCTTCCAGTTATGACCATTACGCGTAGAATTTCGATATAAAACCTGCCCAACTTTTGTAAGGAAGCTGTAAGGAATGAACCTGCCAAATTTCAGCCTTCCACCCACACGGGAAGTTGGAGAATTAGTGATGAGTCAGTGAGTGAGTGAGTGAGTCAGTGAGTGAGTGAGTGAGGGCTTTGCCTTTTATTAGTATAGATAGAGAGAGAGAGAGAGATAGAGAGTGCACTTGCTCTCTCTCTTTCTCTATCTATCTCTCTCTATATACATATATTATACTGAATATATGGAAACGAAGGTCTGTGATACAGTTTGCATATCTGTAGCTGTTCATCCACAAAGGGAGAAAATGAATCACATATCTTAAAATAGTTTTTTACTTCTAAGATTTTAACAACATTCCAGTTGTCATTATCAGAGAAAAATGATTAGACATACAGGAATCAAAGGCAATATATTGCAAATGAGGTTGTGGGTGTAAAATGGGGGGTTAATCAATAAGGTGCTTTTCTTGCTTAATTTAGATGTTTTTAAGCCTGCATATACTGGATTCATGTCCAAATATATGTTAATGGCATTTTTATTAGAGAACCACGATTCAGTCAGCTCTCTGGCACTTTTAGTATTAGCTCTGAACTTTACTTGCACCTTGTTCCAGTTGAACGTGTGTCCGGTTGAACTTGTTTGTGTGTATATCAGAGATTGAGGGTCCTTCTTTCTGACAGTATTGCGATGTTCTTGTATGTGTGTTGCTAGCATTTTAGATGTTTGACCCTCATATACAGCTGGGCATGAACTGCGTGGTATACTGTATACTATTTTCGAGTCTCTGATGCAGATTTCTTGCTTTTGGCATTAAAAAGAGTTGTCCGTAGAGTGTTTGTAGGCTTATGTACTATTTTGATGCATGACTTGGAGATTATGTGTGCTGTGCTTTCTGATACACTCCTGTGATAGGGAAGGGTGTGCCATGTAAGATGTGAGATCAGGCTGGAGACGTTTGTTTGTCCCACTATATGTGATACAGTATATCAGTCCAAATACATAAAAAGACTGATACAGTACATATGTAATAATGATAAATCAAAGAAATTCATCCAAACTTAGAAATATTCAGTATAATTAAACAAGTAAACAGCATTACTGAATTAAAACATGCTCATACTAATAACATATTATCAAAAAATTCTTAAAAAATAAAAAGTTTCAAATCCATTAATTCTTTACCAAAATAATAAGCTAAAGTCAAGGCCATAACAATGTAACATGTCTCAGAAAAAAAGCAATAACTACAATAATTTAACTGAATCTCTTTAAGAGGCAAATGTTATAGTTGCTCGAATGAATCTCGGAAAGATGACAAATATTAGCATTACAAACTAAATATTTCAAGAGAAAGGATAGACTCTAAAATAATACCAAAAATGGTCAAGTCTTTTTATATGGTGGGTTTCTCAGGTCACTGCACCTCTAATGACTGTACACTGTGTGTAGTTCTGGTCACCTTGCTATAAAAAAGACATAGCAGCTCTGGACGATGTCTGGAGAAGAGCAACAAAACACATCAATGGACTAAATTTTATGTCTTAAACAGAATATGGAGAAAGCTGCAAACCATGCACTTGAACTAAAAAAAACTTGACAACTCTGAAGGGTCTCTAAGTGAGATACTAGAACAAGTTAGTTATTAACTAACCAAATATGCTTGTTGGACTGAGTGGGCTTTATTCATTTGCCAGACTTAT